>NC_057794.1:46412043-46431615 GCF_018294505.1 Triticum aestivum | reverse complement strand
TAATTTAAACCTGTTAAACCCCCCTGTCACTGACGTGTGGCCCCCACACGTCAGGTTTGACATCAGCCAGCCGCAGTTGACCACTGACGTCATGCTGGCGCAATAATTATATTTCTGGATTTAAATTAAATCAGGAAATTCCAGAATATTATTTAAACTTCAAAAATTCATAACTTTTATTCTGTAACTCCAAATTGGACAAATTATATATGAAAAATGATCAGAAAAAACCAATCTATCCATCTGTACTATTTTCATGCATGATCAAACAAGTTAAATTGATGTTTTAAGCAGAACAAGGAAAAGCACTTTAAAAGGCCATGTTTGAGTTTGAAATTTGAATCTTTGATTCAAATTTGTTCGAACCCTTCTGGTTTTTAGTTGCATTAGCCCAACACACTCATATTGCCATGTTTCATGCATGCATCATATTGTTGCACATTGTTTGGTGATGCTTGTGTATCGATGTCCTTACGGCAGGTTCTGCCTCCGAGGAGTACCGTGATTACCCTAACGAAGAACCGTATCCGTGCATCGAACCATCAGGCAAGCAACCAACCATTTGATCATATCAATACAATCCCATGTTCTCGCTCCTGCTCTCTTTTACTGCATTAAGACAACGCGATTCAAACTGCTGTGTGCTACGGTAGTTGAACCCATTTCCTCTGCATGACCTGTCATTGCCACAGTAACTAGATGAAACCCACTAGCATGTGTAGGAGTTGATTGAGCCATGTGTATGTGTTGTTCCTACCTTGCTATGCCTGCTATGCTTAGAGTCGTGTCAGGTCTGGTTCATCTGGGTGATGGGCTAGAATGAAATGTTAATGTCGGTAATGAGAGTGGTGTGGTGAACACGATTTGGTAAAGGTATCGATGAGAGGCCATGTAGGAGTACATGGTGGGTTGTTTCATTGAAGCCGACCTTAAGCACTGAGATCTGTATATGTGATTTAAGATACAGCTACTACCATGCATTGGGCCCTGAAATATGACCCCGCTCGACTTCTTATTCACCCTAGCTCTCTGTCCAGGAGTTGCAAGTAGTTTCTGGTGTTTGTAGCCTACTGGAGGCCGTGGACAGCGCTGACCGTAGGGGTGGGCTGTGATGCGGTAGGTACGTGGCCGGGTGTACCGAATACCCGTTAGGTATCTCGGGAACCCTGTTCACATCGTTCGGGGCCGTATGGGAAACCTCGGCCGGACTCCCTGCGGATGGAACCTGAATAGGCGATAAACCTGGACTAGAGGCTTAAGTGTTTAGGTAGGTCGTGGTCTACACCCACGTTGGCTTTCGCTTGAAGTCTGCCGAGCACATGTCGTGTGCAGACGCTAAGTGGTGGAAACATGTATGAAGAAGTACACCCCTGCAGGGTTAACATGATCTATTCGAATAGCCGCGTCCGCGGTAAAGGACTACTTGGTTGCCTATACAGTTCATAGACAAGTAAATGGAAACTACTAAAAGCCTCAAGATAAGTGTGAGTGCCGAGGATGGCTCTTCTGTAGGAAGACGGAGGTGGATCCTCGGTAGTGTATTGAAGTGGTGAGTAGTGGACTCGTGTGCGCAAAACCATTTCAAGTTGGAGTATCGTAGGATAGCCTAGCCAAGAGTCAAAGCTGGCTTGCTGCAATAACTCCACCAACCCTTCTTGATACTATGCATGTATGTAGGATCTGATGTAAGTCTTGCTGAGTACCTTTGTACTCATGTTGCTATAATCCACATTTTTACAGAAGACGCTGCAACCCCTTCTGATGGGTTCTATGTAGACGTTGACATCAACGAGTAGGCCAAAGACCCAGGTGGTGACCCTGAGCTTGTGAAGGACCACGTAGTATAGCTAGGCTTTCCAAGCCTCTTTTATTTTTACTAGTTGTCTGTACTCAGACAAGTTACCTCCGCTGCTGGTTTGTATGACTGTATGACTTGTATGTTGGGTCGTGAGACCCGTACCTTTGTGTATGTTATGTATGGCTCCCTGAGCCTTAAATAAAGTACTTGTGTCATAGAGTCATGTTGTGATGCTTCGTTGTATTTGCACATATAGAGCATATTGTGTGTATGATTGAAATGCTTGGTATGTGTGGGATCTGACTATCTAGTTGTTTATCTTTAGTAGCCTCTCTTACCGGGAAATGTCTCCTAGTGTTACCGCTGAGCCATGGTAGCTTGCTACTGCTCTGGAACACTTAGGCTGGCCGGCATGTGTCCTTCTTCGTTCCTGTGTCTGTCCCTTCGGGGAAATGTCACGCTTTGAGTACCGGAGTCCTGTTAGCCCGCTACAGCCCGGTTTACCGGAGTCCTGCTAGCCCAGCGTTACAGCCCGGACCCACTTGCTGATGACCGACACGTTCGAAGCTGGGTCATGGATGCCTGTCCCTGTAAGTCTGTGCCACTTTGGGTTTACGACTAGTCATGTCAGCCCGGGCTCTTTATCATATGGATGCTAGCGACACTATCATATACGTGAGCCAAAAGGCGCAAACGGTCCCGGGCAAAGGTAAGGCGACACCCGTGGGAACACCGTGCGTGAGGCCGCAAAGTGATATGAGGTGTTACCGGCTAGATCGATGTGACATTGAGTCGGGGTCCTGACAGTATCACACACACCTTGATCTGGCTAACCATTTATGTTGCACTCCCTAATAGCAAACAGTTCATCGAAGCGAACTGTATGCCGTATATCGCACACACATTGATATGGCTGCCTGTTTCTGTTGTTTAGCCTCATCACAAACAGTTCGAACAGGTTAACCGTGTGGCCTGAATCGCACACGCAACTAAAATCTGAACCGTGTTTGATGCATCCTCCATCGCAAATGTTTTGCACCTTTTTTGACAATTTTCATACACCACTGTTTGCGATTATTGCATCACACACAGTTTCTCAAAGGGTCTCTGATCGTAGTGTCGCATTAGCAGCATCCTGTAGTAGTGAAATACAATTGCTATATTTCCAAGTTGTTAAGCATGCTTGGTTTGGTTAACTATCTGATCATCTATGAGGAGTATGTTATATTGTGCAGTGTGGTGCTCACTTAACATTTGGTTCATTTGTTGTGGTGTTTAGTTAACTGCTTGGTTCAATTCTTCAATGCAATGTTCAATTGTTGTGGCTGCATTCTGTTATTGTATACCATTTGAGAAATAAATGAAATTTGGTTGTACTAAATACATGAGAAACAAATACAATTGCTATATTTCCAAGTTGTTAAGCATGCTTAGTTTGGTTAACTGTCTGATCTTCTATTAGGAGTATATTATATTGTGCTATGTGGTGCTCAGTTAACATTTGGTTCATTTGTTGTGGTGTTTAGTTAACTGCTTGGTTCAATTCTGCAATGCGATGTTCAATTGTTGTGGCTGCATTCTGTTATACTATACCATGTGAGGATTAAATCAAATTTGGCTGCACTTAATACATGAGAAACATATACAAGTGCTATATTTCCTAGTTCTTAATCATGCTTGGTTTGGATAAATGGGTTTTCCATGTGGCTTGAATTAATCTGATGAATCTGCAATGTGATTATTTTTCATCAACATATTATACTGATAGCATGTGAACACTTACTTAACCTGATGACTAACTACCTTATATGTGTTGTAGGGAAACAATGGGAAGCACTGAGGTTTACAAGATGGTACTAACTATTATACCTTGCCTTTTATATTCCTTTGCCCCATTTCCAATAGAGAGAATTTATGCACATCCTTGTTCTCAGGCCTTTCCAAAGCAGTTCACTAATGATTACTGATAACCCACAAGTATAGGGGATCGCAACAGTTTTTGAGGGTAGAGTATTCAACCCAAATTTATTGATTTGACACAAGGGGAGCCAAAGAATATTCTCAAGTATTAGCAGCTGAGTTGTCAATTCAACCACACCTGGAAACTTAATATCTGCAGCAAAGTGTTTAGTAGCAAAGTAATATGATAGTAGTGGTAACGGTAGTTGTCGGTGTCAAAACCGGCGGATCTCGGGTAGGGGGTCCCGAACTGTGCATCTAAGGCGGATGGTAATAGGAGGCGGGGGACACGATGTTTACCCAGGTTTGGGCCCTCTTGATGGAGGTAATACCCTACGTCCTTCTTGATTGATCTTGATGATATGAGTATTACAAGAGTTGATCTACCATGAGATCGTATAGGCTAAACCCTAGAAGCTAGCCTATGGTATGATTGTTGTTGTCCTACGGACTAAACCCTCCGGTTTATATAGACACCGGAGGGGGCTAGGGTTACACATAATCGGTTGCAAGGGAGGATATCTACATATCCGTATTGCCAAGCTTGCCTTCCACGCCAAGGAGAGTCCCATCCGGACACGGGATGAAGTCTTCAATCTTGTATCTTCATAATCCAACAGTCCGGCCAAAGGATATAGTCCGGCTGTCTGGAGACCCCCCCAATCCAGGACTCCCTCAGTAGCCCCTGAACCAGGCTTCAATGACGATGAGTCCGGCGCGCAAATTTGTCTTCAGCATTGCAAGGCGGGTTCTTCCTTCGAATACTCCATAGAAGATTTTGAACACAAGGATAGTGTCTGGCTCTGCAAAACAAGTTCCACATACCACCGTAGAGAGAATAATATTTTCACAAGTCTAATCTGCTGACACGTTTAGCAACATGACATCATGCCATGGCCGGGTCATTATTCAAACCGTTTTTCTCAACCAGCACTGCACATATCGCGAGGCGGTTTTCTCGACACATCTTGTCAAAGCAGAGATCGTGTCCCCCTTATTACAGGATTCTCATCAGTACGGACGTGGGTAACCCACTTGTGCCCATTGGTATGACTCCTTGATTTTAGGCAAGTCCCAAACGGCCACGAGGAGGACACTTGATATTAACCCTCTTTATAAAGAGGCCAAGGCCTGTCCTTTTTTCCCTCTCGTACTCAATCGAATCCTTCCCCTGCCTCGAGTTCCAACACCCAAGGCTCAGGTCAGGCGCTTCGGACCTTCAACCATGTCCGGATCCAACCTTCAAGGTCGGTGGATGCCTTCCTCTGTCACAGAGGAAGACATCAAGAAGCTAAGAGAGGCCAGGTATTTGACCCTCGAAATCTCGCATAGGCTGCCTGCTCGAGGGCAGGTCATCCCCACTCCCGAACCCGGCGAGAGCGTTGTATTCATCTCTCACTTCCTCTGTGGACTAGGCCTCGCTCTGGATCCCTTTGTTAGGGGGCTCATGTTCTATTATGGGATGGATTTCCATGACCTAGCCCCGGATTCCATCCTTCACATCTCATCATTCATTGTTGTGTGTGATGCCTTCCTCCGCTTTACCCCACACGTTGGCCTATGGCTTAAAACTTTCAATGTGAAGCCGAAGATGATTGGGGGGCGACACGTAGAGTGCGGAGGTGCAGTAATAAGCAAAGGCGACGATGTTCCATGGCCAAAAGGTTCCTTCCCAAAGGTGTCCAGTTTATGGCAACGGGAGTGGTTTTATATCACAGCTCTCTAGAGTACCAAGTGGGTGGCCGCCCCTGCCTTTCGCTCGGGCCCCCCACCACAACTGACGTCATGGATCAATAAGAGGCTGGACTGGGGGCCAGTAAATGATGTGCCGATATTGCAGAGTCGCATCCAAGATCTCCTTGAGAGAGATGTCAGCCTGGTCACGGTAATGCAAGTCATGCTAGTTCATCGAGTCCCGCCTTGCAAACGTTGACCCCTCCGTATGTGGGACTTCAACCCAGAAGGACCGTGAACTATTCAGCACTTCCTCGGCATGACGCTTGAAGAGATGTACAAATTATTCTTTGGACCACAAGTAAAGTGTCCGGACACCATCGAGGATGCGGGTCTGAGCTGTAATCGCCTAGATACCCAAGTAAGTAATCCCGTGGCCGAACACACTGTCTTTTTATTTATCATTCTGAAAAGTCGCTCTTTGACCAGGACTGGGTACCAAAGGCGAAGATGATCAGGTGTTCGGCCCCCCTTCCCGAAGGCTCAGCAAATCCAGTACTAGCCAGAATGCTCGAGCCGGCGCCTTATCAGGCGCCCTCAGGGGAAGATAAAGGGGGGAATAAAGAGGCTGAAAGCAGGCCTCACTCGTTATTCATCAAACTGGGGGAATTAGCGCCTCCGCGAAGAAGGATAACCAGGGAGAAGAATCTGAAAATCCCTCTCGCCAAGGAAGGAAGAGGACCACCTCTGAAGACCCGAAAACAAAGGTTTCCAAACAGGGGAAGAAATCTTCGCCAGAGGGTCCTGCCTCGGAGGGTACTCTTGCCGCACAGTGCCCTCAAGGGGATCAGCCCTCTACCAAGCTGTAAGTAAACAAAAAGTACTTAATAGTAAAAATATCCTACATTACTTCTGAAGACAATAACCGAAGCATATATCTTTGTAGTTTGGATCGTAGCCCTTCTCGACAGAGTTCGTCTTCGGGGGATCTTCTTCTGGAGAAGATGGAGAGTGAAACACCTCCCCATGCCACCCCGCCTCGTGAGGCGGGCGACCCTGAAGTGTCGCCGTGGAGGGTTCTCCTGATCCGCCCAGGCCAGAGGGTAATCCTTCGGCCACCCGAAGTCCTCAGTATTCGGCTCCTAAAGAGAGCAATAGAAAGAGTTCGTAACCGTCCGGTGTGCAATCGGACGAACTAAAGGATCTTCTGGAGCAAGCAGCCATCTCAGAAGCGCATCATACGCTAATGGGTACGGTGATTGAGAGGATTTCATCCGCCAAAAGCGGGTTGCACGAAGCTTTTATGTGTCTGCTGAAAGGCTTTGAGGTACGTGAAATACTGTATGTTTTTTATATTACCGCACACGTTAGGTGTGTCCTATGCAGATAGTAGCCCCTGAGACTCTGGTTGCCGTCGAGAACGGCGGCAAACAGAGGATCATAGTCCCAGGTAATAATCAGGCCGCCTTCCTGTGCAGGTGGCTGAAGGTCCGGTGGCTAGCCGGACTGATGAGTTTGCGGAGCTGAAGTGGCAATTTGATGCAGCAGATGCCGACATCGTGCTTGTCAACAAGCAGCTCGACGAGGCACAGGGTATGTGATTTCTCCGGTGATCAACACATAGTAAGAGGAGCATGATGCCAGTATCCTTAATATGTTGTGACTGCAGATGGAGTTGCCGCCGTGGAGACCCTTCGGGCGGAACTTGCCCGAGCCAAGGAACAAGCCAGGGATAGTGATGTGGCCGCTCTAAAGGCGGTCGAAGAGCTGAGGGCCAAACGGGCTGCGCATTGCCAAAGCAAGGAAAAAATAGCCAAGATGGCCGTTGAGTTGAAAGATGCCGCCGACCGTTACCAGCTTCTTAAAAAAGAAAGCCGAGTGAAGGCGACGGACCTAGAGAAGGCCATGGTAGCAGCCAAGGAAGCCCGCTCCAAAATTAGAGCAGCGAAGGAGGAGCTGCGTCAAGCTGGAGATATCGCGGCTGGGAAGCCCTTTTTGTTGCGGACGAACTTCGGAGATCTGAAGTATGCCCGTCATGATCAACTATGGAGTTCTGCAGACGCATACGTGGATTTGTCAGCTAGTGCTGCTGATGCGGCCTAGTACTTCAAGGATCAAAAAGATCGTGAAGTGGAAAAGCTGTTCTGGTCACAGTTCAATGTTCCAGTGCATCCGCTGCTATTGAATGAGCGAATGGCCGAGTGGTCCGAGCTCCATAGGTTGTCCGGACTTGCCAGGAGGTCTGTTGTGGATCATCTGTGGCCGGAAGGGCCAAGGCCGAATAGTTATTTTAGTTTAGTGCAACAATTCCTTGGTGCTGTGTCGCACATCGACGCTATGAAGAGGTCGACGTGCATAGAGGGTGCGCGGATGGTACTTGCCCGTGTCAAGACATACTGGGAAGAGATGGAGGCCACCACTATTGCAACCCAGAGTTTGGTCGTGGGCCGAGTATCTGCCGAGCACTACTTTGAAGAAGTCCTTGAAGGCGCTCGTTCAATAGAGGCTCGGTGCTAGAAGAATATTATGTTCTAGTGACATGTATTCCCATTGTAAAAAACAATGTTTTATTGAATTGTAAAGGCCGTGTTTATACTTTTGCCTGAAAGTATTATGATGCCTCCTGTGCGGCCATTTATGTATATATGTATATAACCTGAAGTTTGCAGTCGTCGGCTTCACCCCCCATGCATATAATGCGGGGGTGTTCGCAAAAAACGCGCATTCACACTTGATCCAACGTCTTGGTCCATTAAGGAGGTGGTAGCACAGCGAACGAGGCAATCGGACTATATTGCTTTAACACTTTCACTTAGCCATAGGAGTTTGATGGTGGGACTACTATATAGTCCCTGGTACTTCCGCGCTTGTCCGAATACGGTGCGTGTACATACATGACCGGGAAACGACCCTCTGTTAATGCGGAGGAATCCCGAAGAGTCCGCTAAGTCATCGAGTGGTTGACTAGTCTCGCGCTTTATCATGACAGTCAGTTTTCGGCTTTCTCTACTAAGGTTCTCATCCGGATGAACCAGGGCACAATCGCAGTAGTTCTCCCGGTGCCGCCTTAGCCGATAGAGCGGAACGTAAGGTAGCAATACACGGGAGCCGGCCAAACCCAACATTTGACCAAAGACATGATTCGAAGCTGATGCATATAAGGCCAAACTCGCGACGCCGAACACTCCCTAAGGTATTCGGTCTTTATAACATATATGCCGGGCTGAACAATGCCCTTAATAATAAACCCCGAGTGTCCAGGTACGTGCAATATTCTGACGTGGCGAAATGCCAATAACATCAGCATCCTTCTCGGTTGTACTGAGTATCCGGGGGATGCGAACAACAAGAGACAGTAAAAAAGGTTTACGCATGTCTTAATCTGAAAAGAAACCTCTGAGCGGGTCCCTGTTGCACGTCTGCACCTGTGTCTCCATTGTGCCATGTCCTGGATGGGTGTAGCATGATTTTCATCTGTAAAAGAGAAGAACTTAGGTGAAAGTTGTCGTGCCAAAAAATTGGTTATTCTCGATAAACCATTAAAATTCAAGATAAGTCAAGTTGAGCCGAACTAGCCCTGATTACACGCGGGAAGCCCCTGGTACCATCTATGATGGTTTAACCATCAAACCAATCTCAGGTATATCTAGTGATGCACCGGACTCGTCTAACCGTGTCCGCGGTCTTGACGACTTGTCATTTATTCTGGTTGGTGAGGCCGTCTAGTGCCCGGCTGCTAAAGCCGCTGCACGTTCTTCCACGCGTAGAGAACGCTCAATATTTCCACCAACTGTGATGGTGCCATGTGGACCAGGCATGTTAAGCTTAAGCGAAGCGTAATGTGGTACCGCATTAAAACGAGCGAAAGCTATTCTTCCGAGTAGTGCTTGATAGCCGCTTCGGAATGGAGCAATGTCGAAGTCTAACTTCTCACTTCGATAGTTGTCGGCTGAACTGAATACAACCTCTAGTATTAGAGAGCCCGTGGAGCAGGCCTCTGGGCTTGGTATTACTCCCTTGAAGGTAGTATTACTGTGGCTGATTTTTGTCGGGTCTATCCCCATTTTGTGGACTGTGTCCAGATATATCAGATTTAGGCCGCTGCCGCGTCCATAAGGACTTGTGTGAGATGATATCCGTTTATTATTGGGTCTAACACCAAGGTGGCTAATCCTTCATGCCAGATGCTTGTCGGGTGATCCCTGCGATCAAAAGTGATCGGGTAGGCCAACCAGGGGTTGAACTTATGGGTGACGAGCTCTACGGTGTGTATGTCTCGAAGTGCGTGTTTGCTTCTCCTCTTTGTCACGTGGATCATGTTTACTGTTTTAACCTCTGGTGGGAATTTTTTCTGTCCTCTAGTGCTTTTCTGGTGAGGTTCGTCCTCGTCTTCACTTGGTGTCTCCCTCCCTTGTGTTCGGCGTTTAGCTTACCGGCCTGCTTGAAGACCCAACATTGTCCGTGGGTGTGATTTGCAGGTTCATCGGGGGTGCCATGAATCTGACATAGTTTGTCTAGAATCTTGTTTAGGCTAGACAGTCCATCTCTGCTGCCTTTGAAAGGATTTTCCGCTGACCTGGTCGATAGCCCCTGAATCCGGCGTTTACCACCGTATTATCTGGGCTGTCTTCTTTATTTCGACGCTTGCTTTTACTGGGTTGTGGTTTTGCATTGACATCCCTGACTTTGGATGTGCTTGGGTCGCTGGTGCTACTGCGGGTTAACTAGCTATCTTCGCCCACACAAAAGCGGGTCATGAGGCTTGTCAGGGCTGCCATTTTTCTCGATTTTTCTTGGTCGAGGTGTCTGGCGAGCCATTCGTCTCGGACGCTGTGCTTGAAAGCTGCTAAGGCTTCGGGGTCCGAGCAGTCGACGATTTGGTTCTTCTTAGTAAGAAACCTGTTCCAAAGCTTTCGGGCTGACTCTCCGGGCTATTGAATTATATGACTTAAACCGTCTGCATCCAGAGGTCGGACATAGGTCCCTTGAAAATTAGCCCAAAAAGCATCCTCGAGCTCCTCCCAACTTCCAATTGAGTTTTCGGGGAGGCTTTTCAGCCAGTGTCGAGCTGGTCCTTTAAGCTTGATGGGAATGTACTTGATGGCATGGAGATTGTCTTTGCGAGCCATATGGATATGGAGGATAAAGTCCTCAATCCAGACCCCAGGGTCTGTGGTCCCGTCGTACGCCTCTATGTTCACTGGTTTGAATCCTTCTGGAAATTCGTGGTCCAGCACCTCATCGGTGAAACATAGGGGGTGTGCGGCACCCCTGTATTTGGATGTATCATGGTGTTCAGATGGTTGTAGTATTCTTTTTTTGTTTTGTGCCGGAGCGTGCTTCCTAGATCCATAGATGGATCTGGTCATATTGGATTTTTGGCGCAAGTCCTCACTGTCGGTGTTCTGGGAACGGGGGTCCCCAGACTTGCCTGCCTGCGGCCTGCGGCGTAGCTCAAGTGGCGGCCCAACATGGCCCATCTTCATCAACACAAGACTCAAGACCCTCACGAGGGGCCAAGCCTCGCGAGGCGGACGACACGGCACATCCTCACGTGCAGCCTCATCAGGCTGGCTCGCGAGGAGGAGGAGACATCAAGGCGGGGTACCTCGCGAGGTGCCCATGGCGTAAGCCGTAACGACTCGGGGCGCCAGGCGGGCGCCAGCGCGCGCAGCGCCCTTCTTTCCTCTTTGGTGCAAAGGGGCAAGCGCAACCGCGGAGTGCCGAGGCATCAGGCAAAGGTTGCCACTTCGGTGCAACGAGACAAAGACCAGGAGGACTACAAGACGGAGGTCACCATGGAGCCCAGCGCGGCGTCATCACCAGAGCCTTTGGCAGGCGAAGACTGCTTTTGTCAGGATAGATGTACTAGATGTTCCCCTCCAAATTAGCCAGCCATTGTTGGATCCCTTCCCACTCAATATTTGGGAAGAGGACCAGGGCCTCTATAAATAGGACTAGCCACCCACATTGCAAAGGAAACCGAACGATCGGCAAGTGAAAGAGAGAGAGAGAGAGAAAGGGTGACTGAGCTCCCCCTAGCAGTTCATCTCCCCAGCCAAGAACAGTCCCTCGCGAGCCTGTTCTTCCCTGTATTGTTCATCATCACCAGCCCCAGGAGGCAATCCACAAACCACACACTGGAGTAGGGTATTACACCACATCATTGGCCCGAACCAGTATAAATCATGTGTCTCTTGTGCAGTTCTTTGAGTAGTTTAGTTCCTTGTGAGACAGAGAGGTTGAAGGCGTGATCTCCGCGCGCACCCCAGTGTTCGAACCTTAAGGGTCTGCTGGAACCCGTGATCCGACATTTGGCGCGCCAGGTAGGGGTGCGCCGGAATTCATCTTCCACCGCTCCGCTCTCCTCCGACCGTCGCAACCATGTCCGACGCTCGTCGGGCCCGCGCCGAGCGCCGGGCCGCCATCGCTTCTCGCGTCACCCAGACGGCCCCCGTCGGTGGGCATCCTCGTCGTTCCCCATCGCCCGCCGTCAACGCCGCCACCGGCCCGGCGGGGGGCGAGCAGCAAGCATCGTCTCAGCACCCATCCGTGCGGCAAGACGGCCGCACCGCTACTCCGTCACTCGCACCAGCTGGCTCTTCGTCCCGCGCGCTCCGCGCACCCTTGGAGGCTCGAGCTGCACTCATCGCGGTGAACGAGCTCCTGCGCTACCAACCTGTCGATGACATCTACGAGGAGTGGCTCGACCGCGTCGCCGAGCTCGTCCGCGCCGCAGGGGGCTCTCCTGCGCCGTCCGCTCCGCTGCGCCACACTCCGCCCCGCGCGGGCAATGAAGCTCCGGGGGCGTACCAGCCGCCTCCTCTCCAAGAAGACACCATGGCTCCAAGGCGCGTGGCCCCTGGGCGGAACCCGCTCCGCCAGGTGCCAGCGCAGCAAGAACGAAGCTGCCTAGAAATCCCTCGCCCGCAAGGGGCTGCCCGGGCGCTCCCTGCTCCAGCTCCGGCACGCCAAGACCCCGCTCTACTCCTAGCTGCAGCGCGTGGGGACCCTCAAGACCGAGCTCTCCACCAACGGAGGCCTTTCGTGGCCACCGCGGGCTGCCTCGCCTACACCCCTGAGCTGCGCAGCGTCGCGTGGCCCGGCAAATTCAAGCCGGACCTGCCTCCCCGCTACGACGGCACAACTGATCCCGCGGAGTTCCTCCAGCTCTATGAGCTGGGCATCGAGGCTGCCAGCGGGGACGAGAAGGTCATGGCGAACTGGTTCCCCATGGCGCTCAAGGAAGGAGCTCGCACCTGGCTCCTGAATCTGGCTCCCGGCACGATCTCCTCCTGGGACCAGATGCGCACCCGCTTCATCGCCAACTTCCAAGGTACTCGCGACCGGCCTCCCGCCGTGAGCGACATGCGCCGCATCAAGCAACATCCCCGAGAGACCCTGCAGAAGTACATCCAGCGCTTCAACAGCGCGCGCCTCAAGATCCCCAGGTTGTCCGAGGAGGCCATCATCTCGGCCTTCTCTGATGGCGTGCGCGATGTCAAGATGAAGGAGGAGCTAGCGATTCATGAAGACCTCTGCACCTCCCTGGAGCTGTTCAACTTGGCGAACAGGTGCGCCAGCGCTGAGGAGGGACGCCTCTCCCTCCTCGAGCTGCCTACCGCGGACCGAGAAGAGAAGAAGCCCAAGGCCAAGGACGTGAAGCGCAAGGGGGCTGCCATACTCGCGGCCGAACCAGACACCAAGCGCGTCAAGGTTCTGCCCGATTCCTCCAGAGGTAGCCGGTACTGCGTGTACCACGACCTCCACACCCACAACACCAACGAATGTCAAGAACTCCGTGCCGTGCGAGAAGGAAGGATCGGCCGTCGCCCTGATCGTGCTGACCGGGGCTACGACCGAGGAGGAGGAAGAAACCCAGGGCGCTGGGAAGATTGCGGCCCACGCCAGGGGTGGCGCGACCAACCTCGCGAGGACTGCTAGCGGGACCTGCCTCGCGAGGAGGACTGGAGGGATCAGCCTCATGAGGATCGCCCTCATGGCAACGCAGGCCTGCCTCCTATGCCGCCTCCACCAAGAAGAAACGAAGACCGTCATCAGGACGAGGGGGCTGGGGGCTTCCAGGAGCCGCGCGCAATCGCCTGCATCCTGGGCGGAGCTCAAGCCCCAGCCTCCCAATGCATCTTCAAGCAGTTCGCCCAGGAGGTGAATTTAGTCGTCCCCAAGCTCAAAGCAACGCGCCCCTCAGGTGGTCGGCGTGCGCCATCACGTTCAGCTCAGCAGACCAGCTCAAGTGCTCGGCCACAGCCGGGGTCCTCCCGATGCTTTGCTCCCCAGTCATCAGCAACGTCCTGGTCACCAAGACCCTCATCGACGGAGGGGCAGGGCTCAACGTCCTGTCCATGGAGACCTTCAACAACCTCCAAGTGCCCTATGACCAGCTTCAGCCAACCAAGCCTTTCTCCGGAGTCACCGATAGTTCCACAGTCCCGATCGGGTAGGTCCGCCTCCGTGTCACCTTCGGGGCCCGTAGCAACTACCGCACCGAGCTCATCGACTTGGACGTCGCCCACATCCGCCTGCCGTACAACGCCATCCTCGGGTATCCAGCGCTGGCCAAGTTCATGGCCATCACTCACCACGGCTACAACGTCCTCAAGATGCCAGGAAGTGGCGGCATCATCACGGTGCCCTATGAAGAGAGAGATGCAGTGTGTTCCCTGGAGCGAGCCTTTCAGGCCGCGTCACTAGAAGACCCAGACCGCGGAAGCAGGAGGCTTCCTGAGACCACCCCCAAGAAGAAGAAGACGTCGCCAGGCTCAGCCCCTCAGGGCCCGTGTCTGCCCGGGAGGACCCTCCTTCCATCGCATAGGAAAGCGTGCCCGGCGCCCTCCTCAGGCAGGGTTCGGGGGCTCTCACCTGGAGGGCCACCAACCTAGCCAGGCGAGGAAGGCCAGACCAGCGGGAGTTCGTCAACGAGGCCACACAAGAACTACAGGAGTCAAGGATCATGAGAGGTTGCCGTCGTCCACCAGCTGTGGCCCCAGATCCAGGCGAGGATGGTGGGCTGCGCGTCTGCATCGACATACCAGGGCTCAATCAGATCGCCACAACGGAGTGCCTCTGGCCCTCACAAGTGGGGCGCTGCGGAGGTCCACCCCACAGCCGTGTTCGCATGCCTTGCGGCCTGCCGAGCGTGGCTGCGGCGTGCCAGCGCCTCATGAGGGGCATCATGGAGGCTCAGGAAGATAGGCGCTCCGCGGCCGTGGCGGAGATGAAGACAGCTCGCGAGGAGTCACCAGTGCCTCCGGAGCCTCCCGAGGCCCCGGGGCCTGGGGGCTCGTGAGGATCGGCTTCCGCAGCCCACCGAGCCTACTGCACCAACGCCACTTCACCAACGACATCCTCAGGTGACATCTTCCAAGTTCCATTCCTGGCTGGGAGCGCCCTCCCAGGGTTGCATCACTCCGAGGCCGCGTGGGTCCGTCCCTGCGGCATGTATCTGCTTTTATCTTTCGGTCATCAGTTTGCTTTGTTGGGGGCGCCCCTCGGGCTGTATCATCCCCAAGCCGCTGGGGGTAGGCCCGGCGGCGTGCATCTTCATCGCGTTTATTTCCAACTATGCACTTGCCCATCACGCTTGATTGCTTGATGCCCGTTCACGGCAACCCTTCTTCTCCATGTCGACTACTTGCACATTAAAGGGGGGGCACCTGAGCATCACGACTCAGGGCTCTTACTGGCTCTCTAGCCCTCACCCTCTGGCCTTGTCCAGGGCATCACGACCTGGCATACCAGCGACGGCTGAGACAAGCTCGAGGGCCGGGACCCGAGGACGTAGAGTATCGGCATCTAACCAAATTTTGCAGGGACACATCTCAAGATACGGCCCAGTGCCGGGCGCAACCCGCCTAGAGGTAGGGCCTCGTGAGTCCCGCGCTGGCTCACGGGTGCCCAGATACACCTGACCTACTCCAACCAGCAAGCTCTTGAGTGACTAACGATCGACTAATGGCCGCCATGGCAACCCCATTTTCTTTCTGTGACGACTCTGCTGCATCCTTGGAGGGAACTGCGCCAGCCAAGGCCCTCACGAGGTTCCCTTCACCCTCGACCGCGTGAACCGCTTGCACGTTAAAGGGGGGGCGCCTGAGCATCGCGACTCAGGGCTCCTACTAGCTCTCCAGCCCTCACCCTCTGGCCTTGTCCACGGCATCGCGACCTGGCATACTAGCGACGGCTGAGACCAGCTCGAGGGCCAGGACCCGAGGACGTAGAGTAGAAAGGGGAACAGAGGCGAGGGAGAAGGGAGGGCTCGCGAGGACCTTGCCGAGCGATTCTGTTCCTGCCTATGCGCGGACCATGACGGCACACCAGGAATAATCCCTGATTCACAAGATAAGTCACCATCCAAAGCACTGGCTGCCGTGGCCCTACCCCCGCACTTAAAGAAATTCCGTACTAGCGACGTTGCTTCCCTTTCTCACCAAGCGATGGCTGCTTGGGCGCCAAAGGGGACCTCCTGAGCATCGCGACTCAGGGGCTCTTACCGGACCCTGGGTCGCTCAACTCCTGGCCTTGACCACGGCATCGCGACCTGGCATACTAGCGATGGCTGACGCCGCCTTGGGACTAGGTCCTGTCGACGCAGAGCGCCAAGCCCTTGTGAGGTGCGAAAGGGAGGGCTGAACTATAACGGAGTTAGCGACTCGCACAGATCCATGGCAAAAGGTCATATATATTAACAAACGGGACTACATGCACCTTACAAGCCCCCACGGGGCGCATTCTGATTCCTCGCAGGGAACGAATCCTAAGGGAAGCTAACTACACGGGCTCCTGCGGAAGACGCCATCATCAACAGTGGGCCGTCAGGCACCGGCGCCAACTCCATGCAGGTCAGGGTCGGCGACGGTCTGACGAGTCTGCCCTGCTCCGGGAGCGGCGTTGACTCGGGGGCTCGTAGCTGTCGTCGCTCGTCTCCGGAGTCGCGAAGCCTTCGCTCGAGTCGCTTGACCCCCCAGCGCCTCCGCCAAGGGTGCGGTCGATGGGCCTGGCCCTCATGAGGGCAAGGTCCTGGTCACCTCTCCCGCGGCAGCACTCCAGCCGGCGCCCATTCGCGTCGAAGGCCTTGAAGAACATCACCGCCGCGCCGTCGTACTCCAGGTGGACCGCGAAGACGCCCCTTTCCCTGCAGACCTGGGCGATCTCCCTCCAGCCGCGGGACATGAAGACATCGCCCGGTGCGGCAACCACGACCTCCGCCTCGGTCGCGAGAGCGCTGCAGTCGGCGTGCTGCAGCCAGAGCTCCAGGGGCCCTCCTGGAGGAACGATGGAGGCGAAGAAGGAAGGAAGACGGATCCAGGACTGAAGAGGAATGGCGACGCGGAGCACGCCCTCCTGGGAGGAGCCCTCGGCGTGGACTCCGGGAGGAACCACCCACGCCTTCGTGACCCGACGGCGCCGACGACGGCGCTGACCGCGGGGATCAGCATCGAGACCTTCGGGGCCCTCGACGTGGGCATACAAGGGGAGCGGGAACCCCGGCGGAGCCCGCTCGCCCCAGGGCCTCGCCACCGCCTGACGATCCTCCTCGTCCTGGCTGCAAAGGGCGAGTCGCTTCTTCGGCGGGAGAGGGTCTGGCCCCTCTCGAGGTGCCTTTCCCTTCTCCGCTATAGAGAACCGACGAATTGGAGCCATCACACCAAGACGGAGCAAGAGCAAAGGCGAAGCAGACAGCAAGGAGAGATGGACTGGAAGGGCACACGCGGTGCCGTACTTATAGCCGGCGAAGGCCAACCGCCGGCCTCCAAGATCAACAGGTAATGATAACACGTTCTGCATGCAGGGACTTGTCCAACTCACGCGATCACCAAGGCATCATGGGGAAGTGGAGACGCCACGTCCAATCAACCGCCACGCGGCGCCCAAGGCCGCAGGCTGTTAGGGCCCGCGGTGCTTCGCCCTTGCCCTTTCGCTTCTTGGCACGGCCAAGTCCATGCGCACCTTGGGCCCGGGGGCTACTGTCGGCGTTCTGGGAACGGGGGTCCCCAGACTTGCCTGCCTGTGGCCTGCGGCGTGGCTCAAGTGGGGGCCCAACACGGCTGATCTTCATCAACACAAGACTCAAGACCCTCGCGAGGGGCCAAGCCTCGCGAGGCGGACGACACGGCGCATCCTCAGGTGCAGCCTCATCACACTGGCTCGCGAGGTACCTCAAGGCGGGGTACCTCGCGAGGTGCCCATGGCGTAAGCCGTGACGACTCGGGGCGCCAGGCGGGCGCCAGCGCACGCAGCGCCCTTCTTTCCTCTTTGGTGCAAAGGGGGCAAGCGCAGCCGCAGAGTACCGAGGCATCAGGCAAAGGTTGCCATTTCGGTGCAACGAGACCAAGACCAGGAGGACTACGAGATGGAGGTCACCATGGAGCCCAGCGCGGCATCATCACCAGAGCCTTTGGCAGGGGAAGACTGCTTTTGTCAGGATAGATGTACTAGATGTTCCCCTTCAAATTAGCCCACCATTGTTGGATCCCTTCCCGCTCAATATTTGGGAAGAGGACCAGGGCCTCTATAAATAGGATTAGCCACCCACATTGCAAAGGAAACCGAACGATCGGCAAGTGAAAGAGAGAGAGAGAGAGAAAGGGTGACTGAGCTCCCCCTAGCAGTTCATCTCTCCAGCCAAGAACAGACCCTCGCGAGGCTGTTCTTCCCTGTATTGTTCATCATCACCAGCCCCAGGAGGCAATCCACAAACCACACACTGGAGTAGGGTATTACACCACATCGGTGGCCCGAACCAGTATAAATCCTGTGTCTCTTGTGCAGTTCTTTGAGTAGTTTAGTTCCTTGTGAGACGGAGAGGTTGAAGGCGTGATCTCCGCGCGCACCCCAGTGTTTGAACCTTAAGGGTCTGCCGGAACCCGTGATCCGACACTCACGTAGATCATGTGTTGACTTTTGTGCGGCCTTGTTAGGCGCTCTATCGCGGTCACAAGGTGGTTGATCCGGCCGGTTGGCCGTTTTATTTTTCGGCTGTGTGGGCTCTAAGGCCTCATCGTCGAATTCAGGTAATAACTTGCGCTTTGGATAGCTCTTTGTGTGGTAACTTCCACCAGACTTTTCTTCGTTGTCGAGCACTTTGTTCCACCTGCTGTTGAGCGTATTTTGTGCGGCCTTAAGCCTTTGCTTCTGCTTCTTCAGACTCCTCGCTGTGGCAATAAGCCTTCTGCGGAGGTTCTCCTGCTCCAAGTGCATTTCCGAGATGATGTGTGCATCTTCATCCGGACCGTTTTCCTCCCCAGAGGGGGTTTGATGAGGTTTATCCTCAGCATCGCCGTGTTCGGACATCGGATCCGTACTATGTTCGCCGTTTGTAGTTTCATCGTGGTCTGCCGCTTGGTCAATGTGGTCGTCATTTCCTCTGGAGTCAACTGGAGTGTTATTTTCTCTTGCGCTGTTATCGCTGTTTTTGCCGAGGCCGGATTTTGAGCGGCGCCTACGCTGACGCTTTGATTGCTTCTCGAGGGAGCTATTCTTCGCTGCATCCTGCCGTTCTTCATCATTGTTTTCTTTGGGTGTATCCACCATGTATATGTCATGTGGTGAAGTGGTTGTCCAGCGCCCTGTGGGCACTGGTTCCTATTCCTCTCCTGCATGATCGTCCATGCCTTCGATGTCTTCGGAGTCGAAATCGAGCATGTCGGCTAAATCGTCGACAGAGGCTACTAAGTGGGTGGTGGGTGGGCAGCGAATTTCTTCGTCGTGCGCATCCCATTCTAGCCGGACATAGTTCGGCCAAGGATCTCCTGACAAGGAGAGAGATCTTAATGAATTTAGCACGTCGCTGAAAGGTGAGTGCTGAAAGATATCCGCGGAGGTGAACTCCATGATCGGCGCCCAATCGGATTTGATAGGCATGGACGCAGGCGGCTCGGAGTCCGTGGCCGGAGACGAATCCAGTGGTTCGGCAACATGGCTCTCGTATGGGGTGAAGTCAGTATCCGGCTCCATCGCCACTGAGAGTGCCGCCTCCATGACGAGGTCTACCCCCCCCCCACCCCCGTCCTCGGATGGTGCAATTTGCTCCGGATTGAGGGCTGGAGTAGTTGCAGGTGTGATCTCCCGAACACTATCCGATGGCAGAGTTACGTCATGCTCGTCGTGACTATGCGGCACAC
>NC_057794.1:46410286-46411009 GCF_018294505.1 Triticum aestivum | reverse complement strand
GATGGTAACAGGAGGCGGGGGACACGATGTTTACCCAGGATCGGGCCCTCTTGATGGAGGTAATACCCTACGTCCTGCTTGATTGATCTTGATGATATGAGTATTACAAGAGTTGATCTACCACGAGATCGTAGAGGCTAAACCCTAGAAGCTATCCTATGGTATGATTGTTGTTGTCCTACGGACTAAACCCTCCAGTTTATATAGACATCGGAGGGGGCTAGGGTTACACAAAGTCGGTTACAAGGGAGGAGATCTACATATCAGTATTGGAAAGCCTGCCTTCCACGCCAGGGAGAGTCCCATCCGGACACGGGACGAAGTCTATAATCTTGTATCTTCATAGTCCAATAGTCCGGCCAAAGGATATAGTCCGGCTGTCTAGAGACCCCCCAATCCAGGACTCCCTCAGTAGCAAAATTAATATTTTTGGTTTTATAGTGATTGTAACAGTAGCAACGGAAAAGTAAATAAGCGAAGAACAATATATGAAAAGCTCATAGGCGTTGGATTGGTGATGGAGAATTATGTCGGATGCGATCGATCATGCAACAGTTATAACATAGGGTGACACAGAACTAGCTCCAGTTCATCAATGTAATGTAGGCATGTATTCCGAATATAGTCATACGTGCTTATGGAAAAGAACTTGCATGCCATCTTTTGTCCTACCCTCCCATGGCAGCGGGGTCCTATTGGAAACTAAGGGATATTAAGGCCTCC
>NC_057794.1:46388937-46408644 GCF_018294505.1 Triticum aestivum | reverse complement strand
AGAGATCTCGATATCTTCCATGCTACACACATTATAGGCGGTTCCCATAGAATGGTAAAGTTTATGCTCCCCCTCCACCAACAAGCATCAATCCATGGCTTGCTCGAAACAACGAGTGCCTCCAACTAACAAGAGTCCCGAGGGAGTTTTGTTTGCAGTTATTTTTATTTGATTTGCATAAAGCATGGGACTAGGCATCCCGGTGACCAGCCATTTTCTTGTCAGTGAGGAGCGGAGTCCACTCCTCTTGAGAATAACCCGCCTAGCATGGAAGATACAAACAACCCTAGTTGATACATGAGCTATTCGAGCATACAAAACAAAATGTTTATTTGAGGGTTTAGAGTTTGGCACATACAAATTTACTTGGAACGACAGGTAGATACCGTATATAGGTAGGTATGGTGGACTCATATGGAACAACTTTGGGGTTTATGGAGTTGGATGCACAAGCAGTATTCCCGCTTAGTACAAGTGAAGGCTAGAAAAAGACTGGGAAGCGACCATCTAGAGCGCAACAACAGTCATGAATATGCATAAAAATTAATAAACACCGAATGCAAGCATGAGTAGGATATAATGCACCATGAACATAAATATCATACATGCTATGTTGATTTTGTTTCCACTACATGCGTGAACATGTGCCAAGTCAAGCCACTCGAATCGTTCAAAAGAGGATACCACCCTATCATACCACATCACAACCATTTTAATAGCATGTTGGCACGCAAGGTAAACCATTATAAGCTCCTAGCTAATTAGGCATGGCCTAAGCAACTAAAATCTCTTATTGTCATTGCAAATATGTCTCTTTCATAATAGGCTAAATCAGGAACGATGAACTAATCATATTTACAAAAACAAGAGAGGTCGAGTTCATACCGGCTTTTCTCATCTCAATAAGTTCATCATATATCATCCTTATTGCCTTTCACTTGCATGACCGAATAGTGTGGGAGATAATAATAGTGCACGTGCATTGGGCTAAGACGGAGTCTGCAAGCATTCAATTCAAGAGAGAAGACAAGGTAATATGGGCTCTTTGTTAGATCAACAATAATGCATATGAGACCCACTCAACATTTTAATTATGGTCTTCTCCTCTCGATCCCCAAAGAAAAGAAACAAAACTATTTACACGAGAAAGCTCCCAACAAGCAAAAGAAGAATGAGAAATCTTTTTGGGTTTTCTTTTTTTAGTTCCTACTACTACAGGCATGGAAAGTAAACTAACTAAAAGCTACAACTAATTTTTTTTTCTTAAGGTTTATCAAACACACAAGGAGAAAGCATAAAAAGGAAAATAAACTAGCATGGATATTACAATGAAAAAGTATGAGCACCGACAATTAGCATGAGTGTGTGAACAAGAATGTAATGTCGGTGAGAGATACATACTCCCCCAAGGTTAGGCTTTTGGCCTAAGTTGGTCTATGGCCACGGCTTGTCTGGCGGATATCCAAAGTAATAGTTGGGGTCGTACTGAGAAGGAGCCTCGGGTTGCCACTGGTTGGCAATCTCTTCCGGATTCCACTGATAAACAGACTGCCGGTGAGGATCAAATTGTGGTTCTGGCTCTGGCTCTCTAGCTGGTGTCGGGTTTCGGTAGGTGTGAATGGCCTTCGGCGGAACAAGGTATTTGCCTGCAGATAAGTCAAACAAGGAAGGAGCAGGCAAAGTAATAGTCTCAGTGTGTACTTAAGCATCTTTTCCTTATTCTTAATGATAAAATCATGTGCTACCATACTCTTATAGTCTAGAAAAACAGGAGGCAGCAACATCTCTTCCTTCTCGTAATGTCTAATAGGTATGTTAAAATGTGCAGCGAGGCGCGAGGCAAAGATACCTCCCAAGATGGGGCCCTTAGTACGGTTAAGATTTAACCGCTTTGCAACAATAGCGCCCATACTAAATGTGTCATCACGGAACAAGGCATGGCACAAAATAACAATATCAGGGGCACTAAGGTTGCCACAGTTTCCGCGACCAATTAAGCATCTACTAGCAAATATTGCAAAGTAACGTAAAACAAGAAAATGTATGCTAGTAATTATTGCATCAGAAACCTTCCTCGTTTCCCCTACATCAATTGTATCAATAAACCCTTCCACATCGTCATGATGTGGTTCCTCTATGCTGCCCTCAAAAGGTATCAAACAAACCTGACAAAAATCAGAAGTGACATCTCCTTATGCTCATCATATAAATAAAATCCCACCGAAGGTGGTGAGCTCCTAGCATGGAAATGAAAGTTTTGCACAAAGATATTGGTGTGTAAGAGATACTGTTCGTGTTGGTCATGGAGGAAGGCGGTGAGGCTTGCATTCTCAGCCAACTCATAGAAATCATCATAATTCCCGGATTCTCAGCCATTCACACGACCTAACCTCCGTAGTGCGAGGGAGATTATACTTGGGCTTCTTGTTCTCTTCACTTTGTTTATCCTTCGAGCTACAGCTCGATGAGCCCCTCAAAAATCTCTTCATCTTTTTCTAAAATTTTCTGAAATTAGGAACTCAAAATAAAAGTGAACCAAACTCAAAAATATTGATAGCAACTACTCCTACAAGTACCTAGAGGCAATATCATGCATTAAAACTACTTTTGACCATATAAATTTGACATGCAAACTCATGAACAGGGTCACCTAAGCAGCAAAAATTTGCAATGAATAAAGCACTACAACAAAAACTAATTGGACCATTGGAGGAGTCACATACCAAAGAATAATCCCCCAAAGCAGTTTTGTGAATGGAGCTTTGAGCTAGGAGATCGAAAATGGCAGCAAGATGAGCAAGAACTCAGGTTTGAGCTGGCTAGTGATTTTTTTGGGAGGAAGGAGTGTGTGGTGGCTGGAATAAGTGGAGGGGAGCCACCATGGGTCCAGGAGGTAGGGGGGAGCGCCCTGGACCCTCGTGGCCAGGTGTGTTCTCAGTGCTAGATATTCTAAAATATTATAGAAGAAATCATATTTAAATTTCAGGGCATTTGGAGAACTTTTATTTTTTGGGTATTTTTTTATTGCATGGATAATTCAGAAAACAGACATAAAATACTATTTTTGCTTTATTTAATGTAAATAACAGAAAGTAGAAAGAGGGTACAGAGATTTGTGTTTTCTAAATTCATCCATCTCATGCTCATCAAAAGGAATCCACTAACAAGGTTGATCAAGTCTTGTTAACAAACTCATTTTGAATAACATGAAACCGAAGAATTTTCGAATAACACTGGGTTACCTCAACGGGGATATGCATGTCCCCAACAATAAGAATATCATATTTCTTCTTGAAAGTAGGAAGAGGAAATTCAAAACCTCCAATAGTGATTGTTGAAAATTTTCCAATAGAATTGCTACTGTGGACTTGAGGTTGTTTCCTCAGAAAGTGTACCGTATGCTCATTACCATTTACATGAAAAGTGACATTGCCTTTGGTGCAATCAATAACAGCACCTGCAATATTCAAAAAGGGTCTTCCAAGAATAATAGACATACTATCGTCCTCGGGAATATCAAAAATAACAAAGTCCGTTAAAACAGTAACATTTGCAACCACAACAGGCACATCCTCACAAATACCGACAGGTATAGCAGTTGATTTATCAGCCATTTGCAAAGATATTTCAGTAGGTGTCAACTTACTCAAATCAAGTCTACGATACAAAGAGAGAGGCATAACACTAACACCGGCTCCAAGATCACATAAAAATAGTTTTAACATAGTTTCTTTTAATGGAGCATGGTATAGTTGGTACTCCTGGATCTCCAAGTTTCTTTCGTACTCCACCCTTAAAAGTATAATTAGCAAGCATGGTGGAAATTTCAGCTTCCGGTATCTTTCTCTTATTAGTAACAATTTCCTTAATGTACTTAGCATAAGGATTCATTTTAAGCATATCAGTCAAACGCATACGCAAAAATATAGGTCTAATCATTTCAGGAAAGCTCTCAAAATCCTCATCATGCTTTTTCTTGGATGGTTTAGGAGGGAAAGGCATGGGTTTCTGAACCCATGGTTCTCTTTCTTTACCGTGCTTCCTAGCAACAAAGTCTCTCTTATCATAATGTTTATTCTTTGATTGTGGGTTATCAAGATCAACATCAGGTTCAATCTCTACGTCATTATCATTACTAGGTTGAGCATCAACATGAACATCATAATTAACATTATCACTAGGATCATGTTCATTACCAGATTGTGTTTCAGCATCAAAAATAGAAATATCATTGGGATTCTCAGGTGTGTCTACAATAGGTTCACCAGAAGCATGTAAATTCCTATCATTTTTCTTTTTCTTCCTATTAGAAGGACTAGGTGCATCCATATTAATTCTCTAAGAATCTTGCTCAATTCTCTTAGGATGGTCCTCAGGATACAAAGGTTCCTAAGTCATTTTAACACCTCTAGTCATAACCCTAACAACATTATCATTCTTCTTATTATTCAATTCACTGAGCAAATCATTCTGAGCCTTAAGTACTTGTTCTACTTGAGTGGTAACCATAGAAGCATGTTTACTAATAAGTTTAAGTTCACCTTTAACACTAGCCATATAATCACTCAAGTGTTCAATCATATAAGCATTATGTTTCAATTGTCTACCAACATAAGCATTAAAATCTTATTGCTTAATCATCCAAACATTGGCTAGCAAACTTAGTAGGAGGGATTTCAGCTTTATCATATCTATAGAGAGAATTTACCTTTACTACCTGTGTCGGGTTATCAAGACCATGTGTTTCTTCAACAGGTAATGAATTAAGACCATGTATTTCTTCAACAGGAGGTAAATTCTTAACATCTTCAGCTTTTATACCTTTTTCTTTCATAGATTTCTTTGCCTCTTGCATATCTATAGGAGTGAGAAATAGAATACCCTTTTCTTTGGAGTTGGCTTAGGAATTGGTTCAGGAAGTGTCCAATTATTTTCATTAGTCAACATATTATTCAATAGCAATTCAGCTTGATCAACAGTTCTTTCCCTGAAAACACAACTAGCACAACTATCCAGGTAATCTCTGGAGGCATTGGTTAGTCCATTATAAAAGATATCAAGTATTTCATTTTTCTTGAGAGGATGATCAGGCAAAGCATTAAGTAATTGGAGAAGCCTCCCCCAAGCTTGGGGGAAACTCTCTTCTTCAATTTGCACAAAATTATATATTTCCCTTAAAGCAGCTTGTTTCTTATGAGCAGGGAAATATTTAGCAGAGAAGTAATAGATCATATCCTGGGGACTACACACACAACCAGGATCAAGAGAATTAAACCATATCTTAGAATCACCCTTTAATGAGAACGGAAATAATTTAAGGATATAATAGTAGCGAGTTTTCTCATCATTAGTGAACAGGGTAGCTATATCATTTAATTTAGTAAGATGTGCCACAATAGTTTCAGATTCTTAGCCATAAAAAGGGTCAGATTCAACCAAAGTAATTATCTCAGGATCAACCGAGAAATCATAATCCTTATCAGTAATAAAGATAGGAGAAGTAGGATAAGCAGGATCAT
The DNA here is from genome assembly GCF_018294505.1 of Triticum aestivum. Taxonomy (NCBI): domain Eukaryota; kingdom Viridiplantae; phylum Streptophyta; class Magnoliopsida; order Poales; family Poaceae; genus Triticum; species Triticum aestivum. Next base: position 46,403,125 of record NC_057794.1, on the reverse strand, counting down.
ATTTCATTCTAGCATTCAGAGATTTTTCTTTAAGCTTAGCTAATAATTTCTTAAGATCACTTCTATCATTGCAGGCAAGAAAGTCTCTAGCAGTTTCTTCATCCATAACATAACCCTCAGGAACAACAGGCAATTCATATCTAGGGGGAGAATCTTCATCATCACTTTCATCAATATTATCAGTTTCAATACTTTCATTCTCTCTAGCCCTAGGAAGTTGTTCATCAAGAAATTCACCTAGTGGCACAGTAGTATCAAGCATAGAAGTAGTTTCATCATAAGTATCATGCATAGCAGAAGTGGCATCATCAATAACATGCGACCTATCAGAATCAATAACATGTGTAGGTGTTGCAAGTTTACTCAAAACAGAAGGTGAATCAAGTGCAGAGCTAGATGGCAGTTCCTTACCTCCCCTCGTAGTTGAGGGATAAATCTTGGTTCTTTAATCTTTCAAATTCTTCATAATGATAAGCAGATATAAATCCCAAGTGACTCAAAGAATAGAGCTATGCTCCCCGGAAACGGCGCCCGAAAATGGTCCTAATAACCCACAAGTATAGGGCATCGCAACAGTTTTCGAGGGTAGAGTATTCAACCCAAATTTATTGATTCGACACAAGGGGAGCCAAAGAATATTCTCAAGTATTAGCAGCTGAGTTGTCAATTCGACGACACCTGGAACCTTAATATCTGCAGCAAAGTGTTTAGTAGCAAAGTAATATGATAGTAGTGGTAACGATAGCAAAAGTAATATTTTTGGGTTTTATAGTGATTGTAACAGTAGCAACGTAAAAGTAAATAAGCGAAGAACAATATATGAAAATCTCGTAGGCATTGGATCGGTGATGGAGAATTATGTTGGATGCGATCGATCATGAAACAGTTATAACATAGGGTGACACGGAACTAGCTCTAGTTCATCAATGTAATGTAGGCATGTATTCCGAATATAGTCATATGTGCTTATGGAAAAGAACTTGCATGACATCTTTTGTCCTACCCTCCCGTGGCAGCAGGGTCCTATTGGAAACTAAGGGATATTAAGGCCTCCTACTAATAGAGTACCACACCAAAGCATTAACACATAGTGAATACATGAAGTCCTTGATGTCTACTACACAACCTTCTTCTTGTAGACGTTGTTGGGCCTCCAAGTGCAGATGTTTGTAGGACAGTAGAAAATTTCCCTCAAGTGGATGACCTAAGGTTTATCAATCTGTGTGAGGCATAGGATGAAGATGGTCTCTCTCAAGCAACCCTGCAACCAAATAACAAAGAGTCTCTTGTGTCCCCAACACACCCAATACAATCGTAAATTGTATAGGTGCACTAGTTCGGCGAAGAGATGGTGATATAAGTGCAATATGGATAGTAGATAATGGTTTTTGTAATCTGAAAATATAAAAACAGAAAGGTAGCAAGTGGTAAGAGTGAGCACAAACGGTATTGCAATGCTAGGAAACAAGGCCTAGGGTTCATACTTTCACTAGTGCAAGTTCTCTCAACAATAATAACATAATTGGATCATATAACTATCCCTGAATATGCAACAAAGAGTCACTCCAAAGTCAGTAATAGCGGAGAACAAATGAAGAGATTATTGTAGGGTACGAAACCACCTCAAAGTTATTCTTTCTGGTCGATCTATTCAAGAGTCCATAGTAAAATAACTTGAAACTATTATTTCCATTCAATCTATCCTAGAGTTCGTACTAGAATAACACCTTCAGACACAAATCAACCAAAACCCTAATGTCACCTAGATACTCCAATGTCACCTCAAGTATCCGTGGGTATGATTATACGATATGCATCACACACTCTCAGATTCATCTATTCAACCAACACAAAGAACTTCAAAGAGTGCCCGAAAGTTTCTACCGGAGAGTCAAGACGAAAACTTGTGCCAACCCCTACGCATAAGTTCACGAGGTCACGGAACTCGCAAGTTGATCACCAAAACATACATCTAGTGGGTCACATGATATCCAATTGGCACCACAGATAAGCACATGCAAGACATACATCAAGTGTTCTCAGATCCTCAAAGACTCAATCCGATAAGATAACTTCAAAGGGAAAACTCAATCCATCACAAGAGAGTAGAGGGGGAGAAACATCATAAGATCCAACTATAATAGCAAAGCTCGCGATACATCAAGATCGTCCCACCTCAAGAGCACGAGAGAGAGAGAGATCAAACACATAGGTACTGGTACATACCCTCAGCCCCGAGGGTGGACTACTCCCTCCTCGTCATGGAGAGCGCCGTGTTGATGAAGATGGCCACCGGAGAGGGATTCGCCCCTCCGGCAGGGTGCCAGAACGGGTCTAGATTGGTTTTTGGTGGCTACGGAGGCTTCTGGCGGCGGAACTCCCGATCTATTATGCTCCTTGATGTTTTTAGGGTATATTGATATATATAGGCGAAAGAAGTCGGTCAGGGGAGCCACGAGGGGCCCACGAGGGAGGGGGGCGCGCCTAGGGGGGCAGGCGCGCCTCCCTGCCTCGTGGACACCTCGAAGCTTCCCTGACGTCTACTCCAAGTCTCCTGGATTGCTTCCGTTCCAAAAATAACTCCCCCGAAGGTTTCATTCCATTTGGACTCCTTTTGGTATTCCTTTTCTTCGAAACAGTAAAATAGGCAAGAAAACAGCAATTTGGGCTGGGCCTCCGGTTAATAGGTTAGTCCCAAAAATAATATAAAAGTGTATAATAAAGCCCATAAACATGCAAAACAGATAATATAATAGCATGGAACAATCAAAAATTATAGATACATTGGAGACGTATAGCTCCTCAAACTACGGTCATCATCGCTAAGTATCCCAATTATCGTCACTTTCGGGTTAACTGAATCATAACACATAATAGGTGACTATAGACTTGCAAGATAGGATCAAGAACTCACATATATTCATGAAAACATAATAGGTTCAGATCTGAAATCATGACACTCGGGCCCCAGTGACAAGCATTAAGCATAGCAAAGTCATAGCAACATCAATCTCAGAACATAGTGGATACTAGGGATCAAACCCTAACAAAAATAACTCGTTTGCATGATAAATCTCATACAACCCATCACCGTCCAGCAAGCCTATAGTGGAATTACTCATGCACGGCGGTGAGCATCATGAAATTGGTGATGGAGGAAGGTTGATGATGACGAGGGCGACAGATTCCCCTCTCCGGAGCCCCGAACGGACTCCAGATCACCCCCCCCCCCCGAGAGAGTTTAGGGCTTGGTGGCGGCTCTGTATCGTAAAACATGATGAATCCTTTTCTCTGATTTTTTATATTACCAAAAGCGGGTTGATTGAGAGGATTTCATCCGCCAAAAGCGGGTTGCACGAAGCTTTTATGTGTCTGCTGAAAGGCTTTGAGGTACGTGAAATACTGTATGTTTTTTATATTACCGCACACGTTAGGTGTGTCCTATGCAGATAGTAGCCCCTGAGACTCTGGTTGCCGTCGAGAACGGCGGCAAACAGAGGATCATAGTCCCAGGTAATAATCAGGCCGCCTTCCTGTGCAGGTGGCTGAAGGTCCGGTGGCTAGCCGGACTGATGAGTTTGCGGAGCTGAAGTGGCAATTTGATGCAGCAGATGCCGACATCGTGCTTGTCAACAAGCAGCTCGACGAGGCACAGGGTATGTGATTTCTCCGGTGATCAACACATAGTAAGAGGAGCATGATGCCAGTATCCTTAATATGTTGTGACTGCAGATGGAGTTGCCGCCGTGGAGACCCTTCGGGCGGAACTTGCCCGAGCCAAGGAACAAGCCAGGGATAGTGATGTGGCCGCTCTAAAGGCGGTCGAAGAGCTGAGGGCCAAACGGGCTGCGCATTGCCAAAGCAAGGAAAAAATAGCCAAGATGGCCGTTGAGTTGAAAGATGCCGCCGACCGTTACCAGCTTCTTAAAAAAGAAAGCCGAGTGAAGGCGACGGACCTAGAGAAGGCCATGGTAGCAGCCAAGGAAGCCCGCTCCAAAATTAGAGCAGCGAAGGAGGAGCTGCGTCAAGCTGGAGATATCGCGGCTGGGAAGCCCTTTTTGTTGCGGACGAACTTCGGAGATCCGAAGTATGCCCGTCATGATCAACTATGGAGTTCTGCAGACGCATACGTGGATTTGTCAGCTAGTGCTGCTGATGCGGCCTAGTACTTCAAGGATCAAAAAGATCGTGAAGTGGAAAAGCTGTTCTGGTCACAGTTCAATGTTCCAGTGCATCCGCTGCTATTGAATGAGCGAATGGCCGAGTGGTCCGAGCTCCATAGGTTGTCCGGACTTGCCAGGAGGTCTGTTGTGGATCATCTGTGGCCGGAAGGGCCAAGGCCGAATAGTTATTTTAGTTTAGTGCAACAATTCCTTGGTGCTGTGTCGCACATCGACGCTATGAAGAGGTCGACGTGCATAGAGGGTGCGCGGATGGTACTTGCCCGTGTCAAGACATACTGGGAAGAGATGGAGGCCACCACTATTGCAACCCAGAGTTTGGTCGTGGGCCGAGTATCTGCCGAGCACTACTTTGAAGAAGTCCTTGAAGGCGCTCGTTCAATAGAGGCTCGGTGCTAGAAGAATATTATGTTCTAGTGACATGTATTCCCATTGTAAAAAACAATGTTTTATTGAATTGTAAAGGCCGTGTTTATACTTTTGCCTGAAAGTATTATGATGCCTCCTGTGCGGCCATTTATGTATATATGTATATAACCTGAAGTTTGCAGTCGTCGGCTTCACCCCCCATGCATATAATGCGGGGGTGTTCGCAAAAAACGCGCATTCACACTTGATCCAACGTCTTGGTCCATTAAGGAGGTGGTAGCACAGCGAACGAGGCAATCGGACTATATTGCTTTAACACTTTCACTTAGCCATAGGAGTTTGATGGTGGGACTACTATATAGTCCCTGGTACTTCCGCGCTTGTCCGAATACGGTGCGTGTACATACATGACCGGGAAACGACCCTCTGTTAATGCGGAGGAATCCCGAAGAGTCCGCTAAGTCATCGAGTGGTTGACTAGTCTCGCGCTTTATCATGACAGTCAGTTTTCGGCTTTCTCTACTAAGGTTCTCATCCGGATGAACCAGGGCACAATCGCAGTAGTTCTCCCGGTGCCGCCTTAGCCGATAGAGCGGAACGTAAGGTAGCAATACACGGGAGCCGGCCAAACCCAACATTTGACCAAAGACATGATTCGAAGCTGATGCATATAAGGCCAAACTCGCGACGCCGAACACTCCCTAAGGTATTCGGTCTTTATAACATATATGCCGGGCTGAACAATGCCCTTAATAATAAACCCCGAGTGTCCAGGTACGTGCAATATTCTGACGTGGCGAAATGCCAACAACATCAGCATCCTTCTCGGTTGTACTGAGTATCCGGGGGATGCGAACAACAAGAGACAGTAAAAAAGGTTTACGCATGTCTTAATCTGAAAAGAAACCTCTGAGCGGGTCCCTGTTGCACGTCTGCACCTGTGTCTCCGTTGTGCCATGTCCTGGATGGGTGTAGCATGATTTTCATCTGTAAAAGAGAAGAACTTAGGTGAAAGTTGTCGTGCCAAAAAATTGGTTATTCTCGATAAACCATTAAAATTCAAGATAAGTCAAGTTGAGCCGAACTAGCCCTGATTACACGCGGGAAGCCCCTGGTACCATCTATGATGGTTTAACCATCAAACCAATCTCAGGTATATCTAGTGATGCACCGGACTCATCTAACCGTGTCCGCGGTCTTGACGACTTGTCATTTATTCTGGTTGGTGAGGCCGTCTAGTGCTCGGCTGCTAAAGCCGCTGCACGTTCTTCCACGCGTAGAGAACGCTCAATATTTCCACCAACTGTGATGGTGCCATGTGGACCAGGCATGTTAAGCTTAAGCGAAGCGTAATGTGGTACCGCATTAAAACGAGCGAAAGCTATTCTTCCGAGTAGTGCTTGATAGCCGCTTCGGAATGGAGCAATGTCGAAGTCTAACTTCTCACTTCGATAGTTGTCGGCTGAACTGAATACAACCTCTAGTATTAGAGAGCCCGTGGAGCAGGCCTCTGGGCTTGGTATTACTCCCTTGAAGGTAGTATTACTGTGGCTGATTTTTGTCGGGTCTATCCCCATTTTGTGGACTGTGTCCAGATATATCAGATTTAGGCCGCTGCCGCGTCCATAAGGACTTGTGTGAGATGATATCCGTTTATTATTGGGTCTAACACCAAGGTGGCTAATCCTTCATGCCAGATGCTTGTCGGGTGATCCCTGCGATCAAAAGTGATCGGGTAGGCCAACCAGGGGTTGAACTTATGGGTGACGAGCTCTACGGCGTGTATGTCTCGAAGTGCGTGTTTGCTTCTCCTCTTTGTCACGTGGATCATGTTTACTGTTTTAACCTCTGGTGGGAATTTTTTCTGTCCTCTAGTGCTTTTCTGGTGAGGTTCGTCCTCGTCTTCACTTGGTGTCTCCCTCCCTTGTGTTCGGCGTTTAGCTTACCGGCCTGCTTGAAGACCCAACATTGTCCGTGGGTGTGATTTGCAGGTTCATCGGGGGTGCCATGAATCTGACATAGTTTGTCTAGAATCTTGTTTAGGCTAGACAGTCCATCTCTGCTGCCTTTGAAAGGATTTTCCGCTGACCTGGTCGATAGCCCCTGAATCCGGCGTTTACCACCGTATTATCTGGGCTGTCTTCTTTATTTCGACGCTTGCTTTTACTGGGTTGTGGTTTTGCATTGACATCCCTGACTTTGGATGTGCTTGGGTCGCTGGTGCTACTGCGGGTTAACTAGCTATCTTCGCCCACACAAAAGCGGGTCATGAGGCTTGTCAGGGCTGCCATTTTTCTCGATTTTTCTTGGTCGAGGTGTCTGGCGAGCCATTCGTCTCGGACGCTGTGCTTGAAAGCTGCTAAGGCTTCGGGGTCCGAGCAGTCGACGATTTGGTTCTTCTTAGTAAGAAACCTGTTCCAAAGCTTTCGGGCTGACTCTCCGGGCTATTGAATTATATGACTTAAACCGTCTGCATCCAGAGGTCGGACATAGGTCCCTTGAAAATTAGCCCAAAAAGCATCCTCGAGCTCCTCCCAACTTCCAATTGAGTTTTCGGGGAGGCTTTTCAGCCAGTGTCGAGCTGGTCCTTTAAGCTTGATGGGAATGTACTTGATGGCATGGAGATTGTCTTTGCGAGCCATATGGATATGGAGGATAAAGTCCTCAATCCAGACCCCAGGGTCTGTGGTCCCGTCGTACGCCTCTATGTTCACTGGTTTGAATCCTTCTGGAAATTCGTGGTCCAGCACCTCATCGGTGAAACATAGGGGGTGTGCGGCACCCCTGTATTTGGATGTATCATGGTGTTCAGATGGTTGTAGTATTCTTTTTTTGTTTTGTGCCGGAGCGTGCTTCCTAGATCCATAGATGGATCTGGTCATATTGGATTTTTGGCGCAAGTCCTCACTGTCGGTGTTCTGGGAACGGGGGTCCCCAGACTTGCCTGCCTGCGGCCTGCGGCGTAGCTCAAGTGGCGGCCCAACATGGCCCATCTTCATCAACACAAGACTCAAGACCCTCACGAGGGGCCAAGCCTCGCGAGGCGGACGACACGGCACATCCTCACGTGCAGCCTCATCAGGCTGGCTCGCGAGGAGGAGGAGACATCAAGGCGGGGTACCTCGCGAGGTGCCCATGGCGTAAGCCGTAACGACTCGGGGCGCCAGGCGGGCGCCAGCGCGCGCAGCGCCCTTCTTTCCTCTTTGGTGCAAAGGGGCAAGCGCAACCGCGGAGTGCCGAGGCATCAGGCAAAGGTTGCCACTTCGGTGCAACGAGACAAAGACCAGGAGGACTACAAGACGGAGGTCACCATGGAGCCCAGCGCGGCGTCATCACCAGAGCCTTTGGCAGGCGAAGACTGCTTTTGTCAGGATAGATGTACTAGATGTTCCCCTCCAAATTAGCCAGCCATTGTTGGATCCCTTCCCACTCAATATTTGGGAAGAGGACCAGGGCCTCTATAAATAGGACTAGCCACCCACATTGCAAAGGAAACCGAACGATCGGCAAGTGAAAGAGAGAGAGAGAGAGAAAGGGTGACTGAGCTCCCCCTAGCAGTTCATCTCCCCAGCCAAGAACAGTCCCTCGCGAGCCTGTTCTTCCCTGTATTGTTCATCATCACCAGCCCCAGGAGGCAATCCACAAACCACACACTGGAGTAGGGTATTACACCACATCATTGGCCCGAACCAGTATAAATCATGTGTCTCTTGTGCAGTTTTTGAGTAGTTTAGTTCCTTGTGAGACAGAGAGGTTGAAGGCGTGATCTCCGCGCGCACCCCAGTGTTCGAACCTTAAGGGTCTGCTGGAACCCGTGATCCGACATTTGGCGCGCCAGGTAGGGGTGCGCCGGAATTCATCTTCCACCGCTCCGCTCTCCTCCGACCGTCGCAACCATGTCCGACGCTCGTCGGGCCCGCGCCGAGCGCCGGGCCGCCATCGCTTCTCGCGTCACCCAGACGGCCCCCGTCGGTGGGCGTCCTCGTCGTTCCCCATCGCCCGCTGTCAACGCCGCCACCGGCCCGGCGGGGGGCGAGCAGCAAGCATCGTCTCAGCACCCGTCCGTGCGGCAAGACGGCCGCACCGCTACTCCGTCACTCGCACCAGCTGGCTCTTCGTCCCGCGCGCTCCGCGCACCCTTGGAGGCTCGAGCTGCACTCATCGCGGTGAACGAGCTCCTGCGCTACCAACCTGTCGATGACATCTACGAGGAGTGGCTCGACCGCGTCGCCGAGCTCGTCCGCGCCGCAGGGGGCTCTCCTGCGCCGTCCGCTCCGCTGCGCCACACTCCGCCCCGCGCGGGCAATGAAGCTCCGGGGGCGTACCAGCCGCCTCCTCTCCAAGAAGACACCATGGCTCCAAGGCGCGTGGCCCCTGGGCGGAACCCGCTCCGCCAGGTGCCAGCGCAGCAAGAACGAAGCTGCCTAGAAATCCCTCGCCCGCAAGGGGCTGCCCGGGCGCTCCCTGCTCCAGCTCCGGCACGCCAAGACCCCGCTCTACTCCTAGCTGCAGCGCGTGGGGACCCTCAAGACCGAGCTCTCCACCAACGGAGGCCTTTCGTGGCCACCGCGGGCTGCCTCGCCTACACCCCTGAGCTGCGCAGCGTCGCGTGGCCCGGCAAATTCAAGCCGGACCTGCCTCCCCGCTACGACGGCACAACTGATCCCGCGGAGTTCCTCCAGCTCTATGAGCTGGGCATCGAGGCTGCCAGCGGGGACGAGAAGGTCATGGCGAACTGGTTCCCCATGGCGCTCAAGGAAGGAGCTCGCACCTGGCTCCTGAATCTGGCTCCCGGCACGATCTCCTCCTGGGACCAGATGCGCACCCGCTTCATCGCCAACTTCCAAGGTACTCGCGACCGGCCTCCCGCCGTGAGCGACATGCACCGCATCAAGCAACATCCCCGAGAGACCCTGCAGAAGTACATCCAGCGCTTCAACAGCGCGCGCCTCAAGATCCCCAGGTTGTCCGAGGAGGCCATCATCTCGGCCTTCTCTGATGGCGTGCGCGATGTCAAGATGAAGGAGGAGCTAGCGATTCATGAAGACCTCTGCACCTCCCTGGAGCTGTTCAACTTGGCGAACAGGTGCGCCAGCGCTGAGGAGGGACGCCTCTCCCTCCTCGAGCTGCCTACCGCGGACCGAGAAGAGAAGAAGCCCAAGGCCAAGGACGTGAAGCGCAAGGGGGCTGCCATACTCGCGGCCGAACCAGACACCAAGCGCGTCAAGGTTCTGCCCGATTCCTCCAGAGGTAGCCGGTACTGCGTGTACCACGACCTCCACACCCACAACACCAACGAATGTCAAGAACTCCGTGCCGTGCGAGAAGGAAGGATCGGCCGTCGCCCTGATCGTGCTGACCGGGGCTACGACCGAGGAGGAGGAAGAAACCCAGGGCGCTGGGAAGATTGCGGCCCACGCCAGGGGTGGCGCGACCAACCTCGCGAGGACTGCTAGCGGGACCTGCCTCGCGAGGAGGACTAGAGGGATCAGCCTCATGAGGATCGCCCTCATGGCAACGCAGGCCTGCCTCCTATGCCGCCTCCACCAAGAAGAAACAAAGACCGTCATCAGGACGAGGGGGCTGGGGGCTTCCAGGAGCCGCGCGCAATCGCCTGCATCCTGGGCGGAGCTCAAGCCCCAGCCTCCCAATGCATCTTCAAGCAGTTCGCCCACGAGGTGAATTTAGTCGTCCCCAAGCTCAAAGCAACGCGCCCCCTCAGGTGGTCGGCGTGCGCCATCACGTTCAGCTCAGCAGACCAGCTCAAGTGCTCGGCCACAGCCGGGGTCCTCCCGATGCTTTGCTCCCCAGTCATCAGCAACGTCCTGGTCACCAAGACCCTCATCGACGGAGGGGCAGGGCTCAACGTCCTGTCCATGGAGACCTTCAACAACCTCCAAGTGCCCTATGACCAGCTTCAGCCAACCAAGCCTTTCTCCGGAGTCACCGATAGTTCCACAGTCCCGATCGGGTAGGTCCGCCTCCCTGTCACCTTCGGGGCCCGTAGCAACTACCGCACCGAGCTCATCGACTTGGACGTCGCCCACATCCGCCTGCCGTACAACGCCATCCTCGGGTATCCAGCGCTGGCCAAGTTCATGGCCATCACTCACCACGGCTACAACGTCCTCAAGATGCCAGGAAGTGGCGGCATCATCACGGTGCCCTATGAAGAGAGAGATGCAGTGTGTTCCCTGGAGCGAGCCTTTCAGGCCGCGTCACTAGAAGACCCAGACCGCGGAAGCAGGAGGCTTCCTGAGACCACCCCCAAGAAGAAGAAGACGTCGCCAGGCTCAGCCCCTCAGGGCCCGTGTCTGCCCGGGAGGACCCTCCTTCCATCGCATAGGAAAGCGTGCCCGGCGCCCTCCTCAGGCAGGGTTCGGGGGCTCTCACCTGGAGGGCCACCAACCTAGCCAGGCGAGGAAGGCCAGACCAGCGGGAGTTCGTCAACGAGGCCACACAAGAACTACAGGAGTCAAGGATCATGAGAGGTTGCCGTCGTCCACCAGCTGTGGCCCCACATCCAGGCGAGGATGGTGGGCTGCGCGTCTGCATCGACATACCAGGGCTCAATCAGATCGCCACAACGGAGTGCCTCTGGCCCTCACAAGTGGGGCGCTGCGGAGGTCCACCCCACAGCCGTGTTCGCATGCCTTGCGGCCTGCCGAGCGTGGCTGCGGCGTGCCAGCGCCTCATGAGGGGCATCATGGAGGCTCAGGAAGATAGGCGCTCCGCGGCCGTGGCGGAGATGAAGACAGCTCGCGAGGAGTCACCAGTGCCTCCGGAGCCTCCCGAGGCCCCGGGGCCTGGGGGCTCGTGAGGATCGGCTTCCGCAGCCCACCGAGCCTACTGCACCAACGCCACTTCACCAACGACATCCTCAGGTGACATCTTCCAAGTTCCATTCCCGGCTGGGAGCGCCCTCCCAGGGTTGCATCACTCCGAGGCCGCGTGGGTCCGTCCCTGCGGCATGTATCTGCTTTTATCTTTCGGTCATCAGTTTGCTTTGTTGGGGGCGCCCCTCGGGCTGTATCATCCCCAAGCCGCTGGGGGTAGGCCCAGCGGCGTGCATCTTCATCGCGTTTATTTCCAACTATGCACTTGCCCATCACGCTTGATTGCTTGATGCCCGTTCACGGCAACCCTTCTTCTCCATGTCGACTACTTGCACATTAAAGGGGGGGCGCCTGAGCATCACGACTCAGGGCTCTTACTGGCTCTCTAGCCCTCACCCTCTGGCCTTGTCCAGGGCATCACGACCTGGCATACCAGCGACGGCTGAGACAAGCTCGAGGGCCGGGACCCGAGGACGTAGAGTATCGGCATCTAACCAAATTTTGCAGGGACACATCTCAAGATACGGCCCAGTGCCGGGCGCAACCCGCCTAGAGGTAGGGCCTCGTGAGTCCCGCGCTGGCTCACGGGTGCCCAGATACACCTGACCTACTCCAACCAGCAAGCTCTTGAGTGACTAACGATCGACTAATGGCCGCCATGGCAACCCCATTTTCTTTCTGTGACGACTCTGCTGCATCCTTGGAGGGAACTGCGCCAGCCAAGGCCCTCACGAGGTTCCCTTCACCCTCGACCGCGTGAACCGCTTGCACGTTAAAGGGGGGGCGCCTGAGCATCGCGACTCAGGGCTCCTACTAGCTCTCCAGCCCTCACCCTCTGGCCTTGTCCACGGCATCGCGACCTGGCATACTAGCGACGGCTGAGACCAGCTCGAGGGCCAGGACCCGAGGACGTAGAGTAGAAAGGGGAACAGAGGCGAGGGAGAAGGGAGGGCTCGCGAGGACCTTGCCGAGCGATTCTGTTCCTGCCTATGCGCGGACCATGACGGCACACTAGGAATAATCCCTGATTCACAAGATAAGTCACCATCCAAAGCACTGGCTGCCGTGGCCCTACCCCCGCACTTAAAGAAATTCCGTACTAGCGACGTTGCTTCCCTTTCTCACCAAGCGATGGCTGCTTGGGCGCCAAAGGGGACCTCCTGAGCATCGCGACTCAGGGGCTCTTACCGGACCCTGGGTCGCTCAACTCCTGGCCTTGACCACGGCATCGCGACCTGGCATACTAGCGATGGCTGACGCCGCCTTGGGACTAGGTCCTGTCGACGCAGAGCGCCAAGCCCTTGTGAGGTGCGAAAGGGAGGGCTGAACTATAACGGAGTTAGCGACTCGCACAGATCCATGGCAAAAGGTCATATATATTAACAAACGGGACTACATGCACCTTACAAGCCCCCACGGGGCGCATTCTGATTCCTCGCAGGGAACGAATCCTAAGGGAAGCTAACTACACGGGCTCCTGCGGAAGACGCCATCATCAACAGTGGGCCGTCAGGCACCGGCGCCAACTCCATGCAGGTCAGGGTCGGCGACGGTCTGACGAGTCTGCCCTGCTCCGGGAGCGGCGTTGACTCGGGGGCTCGTAGCTGTCGTCGCTCGTCTCCGGAGTCGCGAAGCCTTCGCTGGAGTCGCTTAACCCCCCAGCGCCTCCGCCAAGGGTGCGGTCGATGGGCCTGGCCCTCATGAGGGCAAGGTCCTGGTCACCTCTCCCGCGGCAGCACTCCAGCCGGCGCCCATTCGCGTCGAAGGCCTTGAAGAACATCACCGCCGCGCCGTCGTACTCCAGGTGGACCGCGAAGACGCCCCTTTCCCTGCAGACCTGGGCGATCTCCCTCCAGCCGCGGGACATGAAGACATCGCCCGGTGCGGCAACCACGACCTCCGCCTCGGTCGCGAGAGCGCTGCAGTCGGCGTGCTGCAGCCAGAGCTCCAGGGGCCCTCCTGGAGGAACGATGGAGGCGAAGAAGGAAGGAAGACGGATCCAGGACTGAAGAGGAATGGTGACGCGGAGCACGCCCTCCTGGGAGGAGCCCTCGGCGTGGACTCCGGGAGGAACCACCCACGCCTTCGTGACCCGACGGCGCCGACGACGGCGCTGACCGCGGGGATCAGCATCGAGACCTTCGGGGCCCTCGACGTGGGCATACAAGGGGAGCGGGAACCCCGGCGGAGCCCGCTCGCCCCAGGGCCTCGCCACCGCCTGACGATCCTCCTCGTCCTGGCTGCAAAGGGCGAGTCGCTTCTTCGGCGGGAGAGGGTCTGGCCCCTCTCGAGGTGCCTTTCCCTTCTCCGCTATAGAGAACCGACGAATTGGAGCCATCACACCAAGACGGAGCAAGAGCAAAGGCGAAGCAGACAGCAAGGAGAGATGGACTGGAAGGGCACACGCGGTGCCGTACTTATAGCCGGCGAAGGCCAACCGCCGGCCTCCAAGATCAACAGGTAATGATAACACGTTCTGCATGCAGGGACTTGTCCAACTCACGCGATCACCAAGGCATCATGGGGAAGTGGAGACGCCACGTCCAATCAACCGCCACGCGGCGCCCAAGGCCGCAGGCTGTTAGGGCCCGCGGTGCTTCGCCCTTGCCCTTTCGCTTCTTGGCACGGCCAAGTCCATGCGCACCTTGGGCCCGGGGGCTACTGTCGGCGTTCTGGGAACGGGGGTCCCCAGACTTGCCTGCCTGTGGCCTGCGGCGTGGCTCAAGTGGGGGCCCAACACGGCTGATCTTCATCAACACAAGACTCAAGACCCTCGCGAGGGGCCAAGCCTCGCGAGGCGGA
>NC_057794.1:46385570-46387910 GCF_018294505.1 Triticum aestivum | reverse complement strand
GACACGGCGCATCCTCAGGTGCAGCCTCATCACACTGGCTCGCGAGGTACCTCAAGGCGGGGTACCTCGCGAGGTGCCCATGGCGTAAGCCGTGACGACTCGGGGCGCCAGGCGGGCGCCAGCGCACGCAGCGCCCTTCTTTCCTCTTTGGTGCAAAGGGGGCAAGCGCAGCCGCAGAGTACCGAGGCATCAGGCAAAGGTTGCCATTTCGGTGCAACGAGACCAAGACCAGGAGGACTACGAGATGGAGGTCACCATGGAGCCCAGCGCGGCATCATCACCAGAGCCTTTGGCAGGGGAAGACTGCTTTTGTCAGGATAGATGTACTAGATGTTCCCCTTCAAATTAGCCCACCATTGTTGGATCCCTTCCCGCTCAATATTTGGGAAGAGGACCAGGGCCTCTATAAATAGGATTAGCCACCCACATTGCAAAGGAAACCGAACGATCGGCAAGTGAAAGAGAGAGAGAGAGAGAAAGGGTGACTGAGCTCCCCCTAGCAGTTCATCTCTCCAGCCAAGAACAGACCCTCGCGAGGCTGTTCTTCCCTGTATTGTTCATCATCACCAGCCCCAGGAGGCAATCCACAAACCACACACTGGAGTAGGGTATTACACCACATCGGTGGCCCGAACCAGTATAAATCCTGTGTCTCTTGTGCAGTTCTTTGAGTAGTTTAGTTCCTTGTGAGACGGAGAGGTTGAAGGCGTGATCTCCGCGCGCACCCCAGTGTTTGAACCTTAAGGGTCTGCCGGAACCCGTGATCCGACACTCACGTAGATCATGTGTTGACTTTTGTGCGGCCTTGTTAGGCGCTCTATCGCGGTCACAAGGTGGTTGATCCGGCCGGTTGGCCGTTTTATTTTTCGGCTGTGTGGGCTCTAAGGCCTCATCGTCGAATTCAGGTAATAACTTGCGCTTTGGATAGCTCTTTGTGTGGTAACTTCCACCAGACTTTTCTTCGTTGTCGAGCACTTTGTTCCACCTGCTGTTGAGCGTATTTTGTGCGGCCTTAAGCCTTTGCTTCTGCTTCTTCAGACTCCTCGCTGTGGCAATAAGCCTTCTGCGGAGGTTCTCCTGCTCCAAGTGCATTTCCGAGATGATGTGTGCATCTTCATCCGGACCGTTTTCCTCCCCAGAGGGGGTTTGATGAGGTTTATCCTCAGCATCGCCGTGTTCGGACATCGGATCCGTACTATGTTCGCCGTTTGTAGTTTCATCGTGGTCTGCCGCTTGGTCAATGTGGTCGTCATTTCCTCTGGAGTCAACTGGAGTGTTATTTTCTCTTGCGCTGTTATCGCTGTTTTTGCCGAGGCCGGATTTTGAGCGGCGCCTACGCTGACGCTTTGATTGCTTCTCGAGGGAGCTATTCTTCGCTGCATCCTGCCGTTCTTCATCATTGTTTTCTTTGGGTGTATCCACCATGTATATGTCATGTGGTGAAGTGGTTGTCCAGCGCCCTGTGGGCACTGGTTCCTATTCCTCTCCTGCATGATCGTCCATGCCTTCGATGTCTTCGGAGTCGAAATCGAGCATGTCGGCTAAATCGTCGACAGAGGCTACTAAGTGGGTGGTGGGTGGGCAGCGAATTTCTTCGTCGTGCGCATCCCATTCTAGCCGGACATAGTTCGGCCAAGGATCTCCTGACAAGGAGAGAGATCTTAATGAATTTAGCACGTCGCTGAAAGGTGAGTGCTGAAAGATATCCGCGGAGGTGAACTCCATGATCGGCGCCCAATCGGATTTGATAGGCATGGACGCAGGCGGCTCGGAGTCCGTGGCCGGAGACGAATCCAGTGGTTCGGCAACATGGCTCTCGTATGGGGTGAAGTCAGTATCCGGCTCCATCGCCACTGAGAGTGCCGCCTCCATGACGAGGTCTACCCCCCCCCCACCCCCGTCCTCGGATGGTGCAATTTGCTCCGGATTGAGGGCTGGAGTAGTTGCAGGTGTGATCTCCCGAACACTATCCGATGGCAGAGTTACGTCATGCTCGTCGTGACTATGCGGCACACCTGACATGGGCCTGTATCTGTGGAAGATCAAGTCTCCACGGATGTCAGCAGTGTAGTTTAAGTTTGCGAACCTGACCTGATGGCCAGGGGCATAGCTCTCGATCTGCTCCAGATGGCCAAGAGAGTTGGCCCACAGTGCGAAGCCGCCGAATACGAAGATTTGTCAGGGGAGGAAAACCTCACCCTGGACCACATCGTTACCGATGATCGAAGGAGCCATCAAGCCTTACGGTGACGGCATAGTGGAACTCTCAATGAAAGCACCAATGTCAGTGTCAAAACCGGCGGATCTCGGGTAGGGGGTCCCCAACTGTGCATCTAAGGC
>NC_057794.1:46366458-46384414 GCF_018294505.1 Triticum aestivum | reverse complement strand
TTTAATAGAGTACTGGACCAAAGAATTAACACATAGTGAATACATGAACTCATCAAACTACGGTCGTCACCTGTAAGTATCACGATTATTTTCACTTCGGGGTTAACGGATCATAACACATAATAGGTGACTATAGACTTGCAAGATAGGATCAAGAACTCACATATATGCATGAAAACATAATAGGTTCAGATCTTAAATCATGGCACTCGGGCCCTAGTGACAAGCATTAAGCATAGCAAAGTCATAGCAACATCAATCTCAGAACATAGTGGATACTAGGGATCAAACCCTAACAAAACTAACTCGATTACATGATAAATCTCATCCAGCCCATCACCGTCCAGCAAACCTACGATGGAATTACTCATGCACAGCGGTGAGCATCATGAAATTGGTGATGGAGGAAGGTTGATGATGACGATGGCGAGGATTCTCCTCTCCGGAGCCCCGAATACACTCCAGATCAGCCCTCCCGAGAGAGTTTAGGGCTTGGCGGCAGCTCCGTATCATAAAACATGATGAATCCTTCTCTCTTATTTTTTTCTCCCCATAAGTGAATATATGAAGTCAAGGTTGAGGTCGGTGGAGCGTCAGGGGGCCCACGAGGCGGGGGGCGCGCCCACGGGGGTAGGGCGCACCCCACCCTCATGGACAGGGTGTGGGTCCCCTAACGTGGATCTTTTCGCGAATACTTTTTATATATTCCAGAAATAATATCCGTTGATTTTCAGGTCATTCCAAGAACTTTTATTTCTGCACAAAAATAACACCATGGCAATTCTGCTGAAAAGATCGTCAGTTCGGGTTAGTTCCATTCAAATCATGCAAGTTAGAGTCCAAAACAAGGGAAAAAGTGTTTGGAAAAGTAGATACGGCGGAGACGTATCAACTCCCCCAAGATTAAACATTTGCTTGTCCTCAAGTAATTCAGTTGATAAACTGAAAGTGATAAAGAAAAACTTTTACAAACTCTGTTTGCTCTTGTTGTTGTAAATATGTAAAGCTAACATTCAAGTTTTCAGCAAAGATTATGAACTAACCATATTAACAATAACATTTAGGTCTCATGTTTACTCATATCAATGGCATAATCAACTAGCGAGCAATAATAATAAATCTCGGATAACAACACTTTCTCAAAACAATCATGATATGATATAAGAAGATGGTATCTCGCTAGGCCTTTCTGAGACTGCAAAACATAAATGCAGAGCACCTTTAAAGATCAAGGACTAACTAGACATTGTAATTCATGGTAAAAGAGACCCAGTCAAGTCATACTCAATGTAAACTAATAGTAATGGATGCAAAAGAAAGAGGTGCTCTCCAACTGGTGCCTTTTTAATAAGTGGATGATGACTCAACATAAAAGTAAATGGATAGGCCCTTCACAGAGGGAAGCAGGGATTTGTAGAGGTGCCAGAGCTCGGTTTTGAAATAGATATGAATAATATTTTGAGCGGTATACTTTCATTGTCCACATAACAACCGAGAGATCTCGATATCTTCCATGCTACACACATTATAGGCGGTTCCCATAGAATGGTAAAGTTTATGCTCCCCCTCCACCAACAAGCATCAATCCATGGCTTGCTCGAAACAACGAGTGCCTCCAACTAACAAGAGTCCCGAGGGAGTTTTGTTTGCAGTTATTTTTATTTGATTTGCATAAAGCATGGGACTAGGCATCCCGGTGACCAGCCATTTTCTTGTCAGTGAGGAGCGGAGTCCACTCCTCTTGAGAATAACCCGCCTAGCATGGAAGATACAAACAACCCTAGTTGATACATGAGCTATTCGAGCATACAAAACAAAATGTTTATTTGAGGGTTTAGAGTTTGGCACATACAAATTTACTTGGAACGACAGGTAGATACCGTATATAGGTAGGTATGGTGGACTCATATGGAACAACTTTGGGGTTTATGGAGTTGGATGCACAAGCAGTATTCCCGCTTAGTACAAGTGAAGGCTAGAAAAAGACTGGGAAGCGACCATCTAGAGCGCAACAACAGTCATGAATATGCATAAAAATTAATAAACACCGAATGCAAGCATGAGTAGGATATAATGCACCATGAACATAAATATCATACATGCTATGTTGATTTTGTTTCCACTACATGCGTGAACATGTGCCAAGTCAAGCCACTCGAATCGTTCAAAAGAGGATACCACCCTATCATACCACATCACAACCATTTTAATAGCATGTTGGCACGCAAGGTAAACCATTATAAGCTCCTAGCTAATTAGGCATGGCCTAAGCAACTAAAATCTCTTATTGTCATTGCAAATATGTCTCTTTCATAATAGGCTAAATCAGGAACGATGAACTAATCATATTTACAAAAACAAGAGAGGTCGAGTTCATACCGGCTTTTCTCATCTCAATAAGTTCATCATATATCATCCTTATTGCCTTTCACTTGCATGACCGAATAGTGTGGGAGATAATAATAGTGCACGTGCATTGGGCTAAGACGGAGTCTGCAAGCATTCAATTCAAGAGAGAAGACAAGGTAATATGGGCTCTTTGTTAGATCAACAATAATGCATATGAGAGCCACTCAACATTTTAATTATGGTCTTCTCCTCTCGATCCCCAAAGAAAAGAAACAAAACTATTTACACGAGAAAGCTCCCAACAAGCAAAAGAAGAACGAGAAATCTTTTTGGGTTTTCTTTTTTTAGTTCCTACTACTACAGGCATGGAAAGTAAACTAACTAAAAGCTACAACTAATTTTTTTTTCTTAAGGTTTATCAAACACACAAGGAGAAAGCATAAAAAGGAAAATAAACTAGCATGGATATTACAATGAAAAAGTATGAGCACCGACAATTAGCATGAGTGTGTGAACAAGAATGTAATGTCGGTGAGAGATACATACTCCCCCAAGGTTAGGCTTTTGGCCTAAGTTGGTCTATGGCCACGGCTTGTCTGGCGGATATCCAAAGTAATAGTTGGGGTCGTACTGAGAAGGAGCCTCGGGTTGCCACTGGTTGGCAATCTCTTCCGGATTCCACTGATAAACAGACTGCCGGTGAGGATCAAATTGTGGTTCTGGCTCTGGCTCTCTAGCTGGTGTCGGGTTTCGGTAGGTGTGAATGGCCTTCGGCGGAACAAGGTATTTGCCTGCAGATAAGTCAAACAAGGAAGGAGCAGGCAAAGTAATAGTCTCAGTGTGATTTTTATCAAATATCAGCTTGTACTTAAGCATCTTTTCCTTATTCTTAATGATAAAATCATGTGCTACCATACTCTTATAGTCTAGAAAAACAGGAGGCAGCAACATCTCTTCCTTCTCGTAATGTCTAATAGGTATGTTAAAATGTGCAGCGAGGCGCGAGGCAAAGATACCTCCCAAGATGGGGCCCTTAGTACGGTTAAGATTTAACCGCTTTGCAACAATAGCGCCCATACTAAATGTGTCATCACGGAACAAGGCATGGCACAAAATAACAATATCAGGGGCACTAAGGTTGCCACAGTTTCCGCGACCAATTAAGCATCTACTAGCAAATATTGCAAAGTAACGTAAAACAAGAAAATGTATGCTAGTAATTATTGCATCAGAAACCTTCCTCGTTTCCCCTACATCAATTGTATCAATAAACCCTTCCACATCGTCATGATGTGGTTCCTCTATGCTGCCCTCAAAAGGTATCAAACAAACCTGACAAAAATCAGAAGTGACATCTCCTTATGCTCATCATATAAATAAAATCCCACCGAAGGTGGTGAGCTCCTAGCATGGAAATGAAAGTTTTGCACAAAGATATTGGTGTGTAAGAGATACTGTTCGTGTTGGTCATGGAGGAAGGCGGTGAGGCTTGCATTCTCAGCCAACTCATAGAAATCATCATAATTCCCGGATTCTCAGCCATTCACACGACCTAACCTCCGTAGTGCGAGGGAGATTATACTTGGGCTTCTTGTTCTCTTCACTTTGTTTATCCTTCGAGCTACAGCTCGATGAGCCCCTCAAAAATCTCTTCATCTTTTTCTAAAATTTTCTGAAATTAGGAACTCAAAATAAAAGTGAACCAAACTCAAAAATATTGATAGCAACTACTCCTACAAGTACCTAGAGGCAATATCATGCATTAAAACTACTTTTGACCATATAAATTTGACATGCAAACTCATGAACAGGGTCACCTAAGCAGCAAAAATTTGCAATGAATAAAGCACTACAACAAAAACTAATTGGACCATTGGAGGAGTCACATACCAAAGAATAATCCCCCAAAGCAGTTTTGTGAATGGAGCTTTGAGCTAGGAGATCGAAAATGGCAGCAAGATGAGCAAGAACTCAGGTTTGAGCTGGCTAGTGATTTTTTTGGGAGGAAGGAGTGTGTGGTGGCTGGAATAAGTGGAGGGGAGCCACCATGGGTCCAGGAGGTAGGGGGAGCGCCCTGGACCCTCGTGGCCAGGTGTGTTCTCAGTGCTAGATATTCTAAAATATTATAGAAGAAATCATATTTAAATTTCAGGGCATTTGGAGAACTTTTATTTTTTGGGTATTTTTTTATTGCATGGATAATTCAGAAAACAGACATAAAATACTATTTTTGCTTTATTTAATGTAAATAACAGAAAGTAGAAAGAGGGTACAGAGATTTGTGT
Source organism: Triticum aestivum (assembly GCF_018294505.1). Taxonomy (NCBI): domain Eukaryota; kingdom Viridiplantae; phylum Streptophyta; class Magnoliopsida; order Poales; family Poaceae; genus Triticum; species Triticum aestivum. Next base: position 46,379,780 of record NC_057794.1, on the reverse strand, counting down.
TTTCTAAATTCATCCATCTCATGCTCATCAGAAGGAATCCACTAACAAGGTTGATCAAGTCTTGTTAACAAACTCATTTTGAATAACATGAAACCGAAGAATTTTCGAATAACACTGGGTTACCTCAACGGGGATATGCATGTCCCCAACAATAAGAATATCATATTTCTTCTTGAAAGTAGGAAGAGGAAATTCAAAACCTCCAATAGTGATTGTTGAAAATTTTCCAATAGAATTGCTACTGTGGACTTGAGGTTGTTTCCTCAGAAAGTGTACTGTATGCTCATTACCATTTACATGAAAAGTGACATTGCCTTTGGTGCAATCAATAACAGCACCTGCAATATTCAAAAAGGGTCTTCCAAGAATAATAGACATACTATCGTCCTCGGGAATATCAAGAATAACAAAGTCCGTTAAAACAGTAACATTTGCAACCACAACAGGCACATCCTCACAAATACCGACAGGTATAGCAGTTGATTTATCAGCCATTTGCAAAGATATTTCAGTAGGTGTCAACTTACTCAAATCAAGTCTACGATACAAAGAGAGAGGCATAACACTAACACCGGCTCCAAGATCACATAAAAATAGTTTTAACATAGTTTCTTTTAATGGAGCATGGTATAGTTGGTACTCCTGGATCTCCAAGTTTCTTTCGTACTCCACCCTTAAAAGTATAATTAGCAAGCATGGTGGAAATTTCAGCTTCCGGTATCTTTCTCTTATTAGTAACAATTTCCTTAATGTACTTAGCATAAGGATTCATTTTAAGCATATCAGTCAAACGCATACGCAAAAATATAGGTCTAATCATTTCAGGAAAGCTCTCAAAATCCTCATCATGCTTTTTCTTGGATGGTTTAGGAGGGAAAGGCATGGGTTTCTGAACCCATGGTTCTCTTTCTTTACCGTGCTTCCTAGCAACAAAGTCTCTCTTATCATAATGTTTATTCTTTGATTGTGGGTTATCAAGATCAACATCAGGTTCAATCTCTACGTCATTATCATTACTAGGTTGAGCATCAACATGAACATCATAATTAACATTATCACTAGGATCATGTTCATTACCAGATTGTGTTTCAGCATCAAAAATAGAAATATCATTGGGATTCTCAGGTGTGTCTACAACAGGTTCACCAGAAGCATGTAAATTCCTATCATTTTTCTTTTTCTTCCTATTAGAAGGACTAGGTGCATCCATATTAATTCTCTAAGAATCTTGCTCAATTCTCTTAGGATGGTCCTCAGGATACAAAGGTTCCTAAGTCATTTTAACACCTCTAGTCATAACCCTAACAACATTATCATTCTTCTTATTATTCAATTCACTGAGCAAATCATTCTGAGCCTTAAGTACTTGTTCTACTTGAGTGGTAACCATAGAAGCATGTTTACTAATAAGTTTAAGTTCACCTTTAACACTAGCCATATAATCACTCAAGTGTTCAATCATATAAGCATTATGTTTCAATTGTCTACCAACATAAGCATTAAAATCTTATTGCTTAATCATCCAAACATTGGCTAGCAAACTTAGTAGGAGGGATTTCAGCTTTATCATATCTATAGAGAGAATTTACCTTTACTACCTGTGTCGGGTTATCAAGACCATGTGTTTCTTCAACAGGTAATGAATTAAGACCATGTATTTCTTCAACAGGAGGTAAATTCTTAACATCTTCAGCTTTTATACCTTTTTCTTTCATAGATTTCTTTGCCTCTTGCATATCTATAGGAGTGAGAAATAGAATACCCTTTTCTTTGGAGTTGGCTTAGGAATTGGTTCAGGAAGTGTCCAATTATTTTCATTAGTCAACATATTATTCAATAGCAATTCAGCTTGATCAACAGTTCTTTCCCTGAAAACACAACTAGCACAACTATCCAGGTAATCTCTGGAGGCATTGGTTAGTCCATTATAAAAGATATCAAGTATTTCATTTTTCTTGAGAGGATGATCAGGCAAAGCATTAAGTAATTGGAGAAGCCTCCCCCAAGCTTGGGGGAAACTCTCTTCTTCAATTTGCACAAAATTATATATTTCCCTTAAAGCAGCTTGTTTCTTATGAGCAGGGAAATATTTAGCAGAGAAGTAATAGATCATATCCTGGGGACTACACACACAACCAGGATCAAGAGAATTAAACCATATCTTAGAATCACCCTTTAATGAGAACGGAAATAATTTAAGGATATAATAGTAGCGAGTTTTCTCATCATTAGTGAACAGGGTAGCTATATCATTTAATTTAGTAAGATGTGCCACAATAGTTTCAGATTCTTAGCCATAAAAAGGGTCAGATTCAACCAAAGTAATTATCTCAGGATCAACCGAGAAATCATAATCCTTATCAGTAATAAAGATAGGAGAAGTAGGATAAGCAGGATCATATTTCATTCTAGCATTCAGAGATTTTTCTTTAAGCTTAGCTAATAATTTCTTAAGATCACTTCTATCATTGCAGGCAAGAAAGTCTCTAGCAGTTTCTTCATCCATAACATAACCCTCAGGAACAACAGGCAATTCATATCTAGGGGGAGAATCTTCATCATCACTTTCATCAATATTATCAGTTTCAATACTTTCATTCTCTCTAGCCCTAGGAAGTTGTTCATCAAGAAATTCACCTAGTGGCACAGTAGTATCAAGCATAGAAGTAGTTTCATCATAAGTATCATGCATAGCAGAAGTGGCATCATCAATAACATGCGACCTATCAGAATCAATAACATGTGTAGGTGTTGCAAGTTTACTCAAAACAGAAGGTGAATCAAGTGCAGAGCTAGATGGCAGTTCCTTACCTCCCCTCGTAGTTGAGGGATAAATCTTGGTTCTTTAATCTTTCAAATTCTTCATAATGATAAGCAGATATAAATCCCAAGTGACTCAAAGAATAGAGCTATGCTCCCCGGAAACGGCGCCCGAAAATGGTCCTAATAACCCACAAGTATAGGGCATCGCAACAGTTTTCGAGGGTAGAGTATTCAACCCAAATTTATTGATTCGACACAAGGGGAGCCAAAGAATATTCTCAAGTATTAGCAGCTGAGTTGTCAATTCGACGACACCTGGAACCTTAATATCTGCAGCAAAGTGTTTAGTAGCAAAGTAATATGATAGTAGTGGTAACGATAGCAAAAGTAATATTTTTGGGTTTTATAGTGATTGTAACAGTAGCAACGTAAAAGTAAATAAGCGAAGAACAATATATGAAAATCTCGTAGGCATTGGATCGGTGATGGAGAATTATGTTGGATGCGATCGATCATGAAACAGTTATAACATAGGGTGACACGGAACTAGCTCTAGTTCATCAATGTAATGTAGGCATGTATTCCGAATATAGTCATATGTGCTTATGGAAAAGAACTTGCATGACATCTTTTGTCCTACCCTCCCGTGGCAGCGGGGTCCTATTGGAAACTAAGGGATATTAAGGCCTCCTACTAATAGAGTACCACACCAAAGCATTAACACATAGTGAATACATGAAGTCCTTGATGTCTACTACACAACCTTCTTCTTGTAGACGTTGTTGGGCCTCCAAGTGCAGATGTTTGTAGGACAGTAGAAAATTTCCCTCAAGTGGATGACCTAAGGTTTATCAATCTGTGTGAGGCATAGGATGAAGATGGTCTCTCTCAAGCAACCCTGCAACCAAATAACAAAGAGTCTCTTGTGTCCCCAACACACCCAATACAATCGTAAATTGTATAGGTGCACTAGTTCGGCGAAGAGATGGTGATATAAGTGCAATATGGATAGTAGATAATGGTTTTTGTAATCTGAAAATATAAAAACAGAAAGGTAGCAAGTGGTAAGAGTGAGCACAAACGGTATTGCAATGCTAGGAAACAAGGCCTAGGGTTCATACTTTCACTAGTGCAAGTTCTCTCAACAATAATAACATAATTGGATCATATAACTATCCCTGAATATGCAACAAAGAGTCACTCCAAAGTCAGTAATAGCGGAGAACAAATGAAGAGATTATTGTAGGGTACGAAACCACCTCAAAGTTATTCTTTCTGGTCGATCTATTCAAGAGTCCATAGTAAAATAACTTGAAACTATTCTTTCCATTCAATCTATCCTAGAGTTCGTACTAGAATAACACCTTCAGACACAAATCAACCAAAACCCTAATGTCACCTAGATACTCCAATGTCACCTCAAGTATCCGTGGGTATGATTATACGATATGCATCACACACTCTCAGATTCATCTATTCAACCAACACAAAGAACTTCAAAGAGTGCCCGAAAGTTTCTACCGGAGAGTCAAGACGAAAACTTGTGCCAACCCCTACGCATAAGTTCACGAGGTCACGGAACTCGCAAGTTGATCACCAAAACATACATCTAGTGGGTCACATGATATCCAATTGTCACCACAGATAAGCACATGCAAGACATACATCAAGTGTTCTCAGATCCTCAAAGACTCAATACGATAAGATAACTTCAAAGGGAAAACTCAATCCATCACAAGAGAGTAGAGGGGGAGAAACATCATAAGATCCAACTATAATAGCAAAGCTCGCGATACATCAAGATCGTGCCACCTCAAGAGCACGAGAGAGAGAGAGATCAAACACATAGGTACTGGTACATACCCTCAGCCCCGAGGGTGGACTACTCCCTCCTCGTCATGGAGAGCGCCGTGTTGATGAAGATGGCCACCGGAGAGGGATTCGCCCCTCCGGCAGGGTGCCAGAACGGGTCTAGATTGGTTTTTGGTGGCTACGGAGGCTTCTGGCGGCGGAACTCCCGATCTATTATGCTCCTTGATGTTTTTAGGGTATATTGATATATATAGGCGAAAGAAGTCGGTCAGGGGAGCCACGAGGGGCCCACGAGGGAGGGGGGCGCGCCTAGGGGGGCAGGCGCGCCTCCCTGCCTCGTGGACACCTCGAAGCTTCCCTGACGTCTACTCCAAGTCTCCTAGATTGCTTCCGTTCCAAAAATAACTCCCCCGAAGGTTTCATTCCATTTGGACTCCTTTTGGTATTCCTTTTCTTCGAAACAGTAAAATAGGCAAGAAAACAGCAATTTGGGCTGGGCCTCCGGTTAATAGGTTAGTCCCAAAAATAATATAAAAGTGTATAATAAAGCCCATAAACATGCAAAACAGATAATATAATAGCATGGAACAATCAAAAATTATAGATACATTGGAGACGTATAGCTCCTCAAACTACGGTCATCATCGCTAAGTATCCCAATTATCGTCACTTTCGGGTTAACTGAATCATAACACATAATAGGTGACTATAGACTTGCAATATAGGATCAAGAACTCACATATATTCATGAAAACATAATAGGTTCAGATCTGAAATCATGACACTCGGGCCCTAGTGACAAGCATTAAGCATAGCAAAGTCATAGCAACATCAATCTCAGAACATAGTGGATACTAGGGATCAAACCCTAACAAAAATAACTCGTTTGCATGATAAATCTCATACAACCCATCACCGTCCAGCAAGCCTACAGTGGAATTACTCATGCACGGCGGTGAGCATCATGAAATTGGTGATGGAGGAAGGTTGATGATGACGAGGGCGACAGATTCCCCTCTCCGGAGCCCCGAACGGACTCCAGATCGCCCCCCCCCCCGAGAGAGTTTAGGGCTTGGTGGCGGCTCTGTATCGTAAAACATGATGAATCCTTTTCTCTGATTTTTTCTCCCCGAAAGTGAATATATGGAGTCAAGGTTGAGGTCGGTGGAGCATCAGGGGACCCATGACGGTTTCTGGGTCGTGTGGGAAGGACCCCCCCTATCGAAGTCACTCACTAGGTGACGATTCCGAACGCCACCGCCGAAAGGGGTTAAAAACCATTTCTATAGTAACTCGTTGTACCAGTGAATAACAATAAAACCTAATGATCATATGGTAAGCTAACGGATGGGTCTCGTCCATCGCATCATTCTCCTAATGATGTGATCCCGTTCATCAAATGACAACACATTTCTATGGTCAGGAAACTTAACCATCTTTGATTAACAAGCTAGTCAAGTAGAGGCATACTAGGGACACTTTGTTTTGTCTATGTATCCACACATGTACTAAGTTTTCGGTTAATACAATTCTAGCATGAATAATAAACATTTATCATGATATAAGGAAATATAAATAACAACTTTATTATTGCCTCTAGGGCATATTTCCTTCATAATTCAGTCCCTATGTTTCTTGAGAGGATAGGACTAACTGAAAAATAGTATATGCCTCACAACATGAAGAAGCATGCAGTAATTTATAAGTTGTGCTGTTTGCTAAACTCCGGTTCTGATTTGAAACATACGTACATTATTTTTTTGAGTTCGCCTTACTTGGTCAGATTATAAACTGATGCATTTTTAAGATACATGTTCAAGCTGAAGAGTTAAATGTATCAAGTTTAGCAAATGAGTAAACTGTATTATATTTCACCTCGGCTTGGACTCAGGGGGTTGTTAAGACGTAGGCTTTATGGTTTTTACTCTACGTATGCAACTATAGCCATCCTCACTTGCTTTTGCTGTGCTATTCTTGACAACATACTAAGATGGTTAGTTTGCAAAGTTCTTGGATAAATCAGGAAGATATTTTAATCTTTTTGCATATGTTGGACTATCTTATACTGCTAACGGAGCCCTGTCGATGTTGTACTTAACTTGCTGTACATATAAATTGTTCTCCGAGACTGACTAAGCAGTCTTCATTATCATAAATCGTGTTCATTTGGTCTGTATATACAATTGCTTGATGTTGTTTGCAAAAATTAAATAAGTAGAGTACTGACGGTGGTTTCACGGTATGTATATTATCAATCTGTGTGAAGTGTGTATAATTAGATCACTCCATCACCATCTGTATGAAAGTTCCAAAGTTAGTGTCATCTACTGGTCATGTATGGTCAGTGTTTGTGTGTGACCGGAGGTGCATATGAAGATATCATTTGACCTGGTGCTCCCCATCACTGACTCACAGAAGGAGGACTAAGTGTTTGCTCTGCAGTGAACCTGTTGCAACACGCGGGCACATTTACTAGTAAATAAGAAAAGGTAGATCATGCATGCACTTTGGTGCAGCTCTATCTCTGAGAACTAGAGCCTTCTTGTCCAAGTCTATGCTATAGATGTCTTGGTAGGAAAGTCCTACCCGAGGATCCTACCTAGTCTCACATGGAGTCTACGGTGAGGTGGCAGACGTTGGCAGCGGGGTCATGGGCGTTGGTCTCTGTTGGGGAACGTAGCAGAATTTTAAAATTTTCTACGCATCACCAAGATCAATCTATGGATTCATCTAGCAACGAGGGAGAGGGGAGTGCATCTACATACCCTTGTAGATCGCAAGCGGAAGCGTTCAAGAGAACGGGGTTGATGGAGTCGTACTCGTCGGGATCCAAATCACCAAAGACCAAGCGCCAAACGGACGGCACCTCCGCGTTCAACACACGTAAGGTTGGGAGAGACGTCTCCTCCTTCTTGATCCAGCAAGGGGAGAGGAGAGGTTCATGGAGATCCAGCAGCACGACGGCATGGTGGTGGAAGCAGCGGGATCTCGGCAGGGCTTCGCCAACCACCAACGAGAGGGAGAGGTGTCACGGGGGGAGAGGGAGGCGCCAGGGACTTGGGTGCGGCTGCACTCCCTCCCCTCCACTATATATAGGGGCCAGGGGGGAGGGGGGGCGCTGTCGTGGTTCTAAGTCTAACAGTAATGTAGGGGGAGTATGTATGGAGAGGCAAGATGCTAGCTATGGAGAAGTTGTAAGCACACAAAGTTTACGAGTTCAGGCCCTTCTCGGAGGAAGTAATAGCCCTACGTCTCGGAGCCCGGAGGCGGTCGTCTGGATTATGCGTGTATGGTTTACAGGGGTGCAAACCCTTTACACTAAGGAGGGGGTGGCTTATATAGAGTTCGCCGGACCCCTCCGGCCCTCAGTTATGCAGGGTTTTAAATACATTAAGGTCGGGCGTTACTGGTAACGCCCTTAATAAAATGCTATGATGACCATAAAGGCTACTTAATAACCGACCGTTAGCATGCGGAGTGCCTTTAGGTCTCCTGGCCGTCGAGTGGTTTGGTCTTGGTCGAGTGATCGCTTCTTGGTCGAGTGTCTTTGAGTCTGTCGAGTGGAACACCTCCAAGTTGATTGAAAGGTGATTTTTTCTAGAGATGTCCTTGGGTAGGGCAGTTTGGACAGGTCAATGACCCTACCCTAGGTACATAGCTTCGTCATTAGCCCCCGAATGGATCGAGGTTTGAGTGTGGAAGGAGTTGAGAATTTTCCCCGACTCATTTTTCATGCCATGAGTATATCTGGTTTCGGATCAATGAATCCCGAGTGATGACAACAACTTACTTTTTCAGTTGCCTTGATCCATTCTTAGCTTTTCGTCGAGTGAGTTTCTTTATTTGAAAGGTTCCGAGTGATGGTGCGGAGGAGATCTTTGGTTTGACAAGTTGTTCTGCTGCCCGCAGATCTCGCGGGATCCGAATTTTGGGAAGCGCGCGGGACGGGGGAAGCCACAGTAATCAGATGGTATAGAGCGGAGCCGCCTCAATCCCCGCGCCACCTTTTTTGCCAAGTATCATGCGCGCGATCGTTACGGGATTAGACAGGGCCACCCGGGCCTACCAGTCAGCCACTCGGAAGCGGCCTCATATAAGGCGTCGGACCGGGGACTCTTCGAATTGTGCATCCTCATTATCTCTTCTCCTCTTCTCGCTCCCTCACCGCGCTCGCTCTCGCCCCAGCGCCACCGCTCTGTACGCGTTTCGCCGGCGACGATGGGGAAGGAGAAGACGACGGCTCTAGAGCGGGCGAAGAAGGCGACGGCGAGGTCGAAGGGGAAGGCGACCAGTCGGGGCGGATCCTCCTCGCGAACCGGCCTGCCGAAGGGCTGGATCCAGGGTGACTGGATCCGCTCAACGGTCACCCAAGAAGACCTCGACGACCTAGCCGAAGGAGGGCTGATCCCCTATGAATCGACGCGGCTTCCGAGGAAGGAATTCGAGCCGCAACCTCGGGAGGGTGAGCACGTTCTCCTTGCCACCCACGTCGACCATGGATTCTCCTTGCCTCCTCACCCTTTCTTTCGGGATTTCTGAACTTCTTTGGGGCACAACTTCACCACTTCACTCCCAACACAATCAGTTATCTCGCTGCTTTTGTTTCTTTGTGTGAGAATTTCCTAGGTTGTCAGCCTCACTTGGGCCTTTTCAAGCACATTTTCACTTGTCACTCCCAGACGGTGAAAAAAGCTAATCCGAGTGACGAGAGGACTCAAGTGATTCAGATGTATCGGGGTCTTGGTGTCCAGATGAGAGGAAAAAGCTCCTTTCCGGCCATGATTCTTCCCGACTCAGTTCGCGGATGGTAGTCGACCTGGTTTTACTGCAAAGACCAGTCGACGCCAGGGTAGTCGACTGGCCTCCCTCCTTTCACCATGGACCGAGTGAGGAAACCCTCCCCTTTGAAGGTGCTCCCATAGGAGAAGGCGCAGGTGAGGGTGCTGGTAGAGCGAGTGGTCCAGCTTATCCGTGACGGGGTCACTGGTATGGATCTCTTGGAGGTCTTCCTTCAGCAGCGCATCCAGCCTCTTCAAGCCCGAGACCATCCGATGTGGATGTATTCAGGTCTCGAAGACTCCACTCGGATTCACCCGGAGGAGGTCGATGTCGACACACTGGAGAAGTGGCTGTCGGGCATGACCGGAAACAAGGACAACCCCAGGGGAGCCAGGAGAGTTCCTCCACTCGACAAGTATCATGTACCAGAGAAGGTCCGATTCTGAATTTTTATTTGTAATCTAAATTCACTCGCGCAGCTGCCTATACTGAGTCGACTGACTTTGTTCTTCCTGCTTTCTTTCAGGCCATTATTGAAATGTATTCAATGCCCAACGGAGAACAAGAGCAGGACCCGGAAGGAGAAGCGAGCGGCGGCGACAGTGGCAAATGGGAGTCTGACAGTAGAGGAGACAAAGAAAGCGACGATCCAAGCAACGAAGAAGAAGTCGAGTCGCCTCCTCGCAGGGAGAGGCGGTCCAAACTTGACCAAGAACGACCGAGCGCCCGTGAAAAGGCGATTGCTCAAACTGGTCAGTCTTCGAAGCATCCTCGGACCTCTTCACCCACTCCGACTGAAAAAGCGTCAAACCATCCCAAAGTCGCAGAGCCGAAGCTTCGGAAGGCGTTGCCGAAGATTAAGATTGACATCGCCATCGCTTCCGCGTGAGTGTCTCCCTTCATATTTACTCGACGCTCTGTGCTGTTTGTTTTTCTTGTTTTAACCGGACGAACTTTGGAACTGTCAGCACTGCTACTTCCGGGACCTCAGCTTACAGGGACGATGATGAGGTGATGGAGGATGCGGTCACTTCTAATCTGGGTATGATTTCTGCCATACCGTCTTTATTTTGGTCGATTCAACTGCAATGTGTACCATTGGGTGATGTGATTTTGTCGACTAAACTTCGAACAACCCCGAACATTATTGACCTCCCTGACAACGATGATGAAGAGCCCGAGAGGCCTTTGGCGAGGAGAAATAGGCAAGCTCCCACGAGCGAGGTGCCACAATCAACGCCGAGGGCGGAGACAGTCGTCAGGACGCTGGCGATGCCAATCGGGGTTCTGTTACCTTCGCCGTGCCATTGTCGAGTGCCTTGCCTTCCTCGTCGACTGCTCAGGCCCCTATCGACCCACCTTTAGTTTTTGTGACCCATCATGTCCCAGAGGATGAGGTGAATGCTGCCAGGGAAGCCATACGCCTGGCGGGCATTATGATGGAGAAGATGAAGACGGTGCGGGACGCCAGCCAAGCTGCCTACGATGCCAGCTCGGCTCTCCAGAGCAACGTCCAGGTTAGTTGGTCGCCGCTTGTTCTGTTAGGATATGCTATCTGAAGATTCTTTCCGAAAATCTTTGCATCTGTACACACACTGGGTGCATCGATTGAATTTTTGAACTAGTGGGGGCACGCTGAGTGCACGCACTGGGTGTAGTCCCCGAGACTACGGTGGACTGCTGGCAGTTGACTGTAGTCTTTGCATTTTGTCGAGTGTAAACCGAACTGGTAGTTTGTCTCTTCCACTTGATCGGGTCGAGTGGGATCAGAACCGGTGGGGGCACGCCAAGTGCACCCACTGGGTGTAGTCCCCGAGACTGCGGTCGACTGCTGGCAGTCGACTGTGGTCTGAGTTCTACTTTCTCTCTTTCTTTTTTTACTCCCTGCACTCGAATCCGGCGGGCCGGTCGAGTGGGATCAGAACCGGTGGGGGCACACAAATTGCACCCACTGGGTGTAGTCCCCGAGACTATGGTGGACTGCGGGAAGTCGACCGTAGTCTTAGTACTTATTGTCTTTGTCGTTTTTTGCTGTAGAATAACTTCTCCCCTTTGATTTCAGAAATCTTGTGATCTTGGAGCTCGCTTTGCTGACTTGGAGAAACAACAGATTCAGCTGAACCTCGACTTGGAGCTGGCCAAGACAGAGCTGCAAAAGGTTAAGGACAGCGCCACTGGTAAGACGAGTTTGTCGACTGGTCTGTCTTAGGCTTGAATACCCTTCTGCTATTTTTGAATCAATCATCGTTTCTTTGCAGAAAAACTGAGAGAAGCTCTGGCGAAGAAGGATCAGGATTTGGCTGCTGCTCGAAAGGAGGCTGACGACATGACCGCTCTGGCTGAACAGAAATTGGCTTCGGTCGGCCATTTGGAAGAAGAGAATACCAAGCAGAAATCTGCTCTGAATGAAGCCAACAAGGAGTGCTCGCGCTGGAAGAAGGAGAACCTCAACCTGGGCGAGAAGATGGAAGGCATCGCTCGCAGGAGGGACGATCTAGAGAGCTACCTAAGGAGCCTTGCCAAGAAGTTGTTCATCAAGCTTGAAGGTGCACATTTTGTTCTGACTGATTTTTTTTGTCGACTCAGCGTATGAAAATTGACTAATTCTTGGATCGTGAATGCAGAGTTTTGCCAGAACTTCGAGGAGGAGGCCGGGCGGATCGAACTAGGTTTGGATCCAATCAATTCTCCCGTGAAAGATGAAACTACCATGAATCTGCTCCGACTGGAATCCCGCATCGACGGTGCCGTGGACTACTTGGCTCGACCAAAGGTCGCCATGTCATAGATCGACCCGGCACTTTGGCCAGAGGCCACGCTCCAAAATGATCTTGAGTCCCTGATTTCTCGACTTAACGAAATCCCTGACCGAGTGCAGGAGTGAAAGAAGTCTTCTGCCCGGTGTGGCGCTGATGCGGCTCTGTCTTTGGTTCGTGTCCATTGCAAGGAGGTGTGGCAAGATAAGCTGGCAGCAATCAAGGTTGCCAGCACCCAGAAGCATGACTTCCGATCTTTTATGGAGACCTTCATCGCTGCAGCCACTCGGATCACCGACGGCGTCGACTTAGACGAGTTCGTCGAGCCTGCTAGTCCTCCTCCCGCGGAGTGAACAAACTTTTATGCCTCACCTTAAATTTGCCTCGGAATGCCGAGTGGTCTTTGTAACCGTTAAACTCTTTCGGGCTGAATGCCTGAGCACTTTGATCCGTGGTCCAGAACCTTTAGGATTTTATCAGAACTTGGTTTATCGTTGAATACCTTCGTGAATCCCTTGCTGAGTGAACCCGTTCTTTATTCGAGACAACTTTTGTATTTGTAGCGCAGCTCCAAAGGAGAAAGGAAGCAGTCGACCCGCGCCTTGTTGCCCTTGCGGGTCGGCAATGGAGTACCCATCGTATTTGCGACGAAGCTCCTCAAGAGAAGGTGTCAGTCGACCCGCACCTTGTTACTGCAGAGTGGGACAGAGAGCACATTGTATTTGTGGCAAAGCTCCCCAAGAGAAGGTGGCAGTCGACCCGCACCTCATTACTGCAGAGCGGGATGGAGCGCACATTGTATTTGTGGCAAAGCTCCCCAGGAGAAGGTGGCAGTCGACCCGCACCTCGTTACTGCAGAGCGGGATGGAGCGCACATTGTATTTGTGGCGAAGCTCCCCAGGAGAAGGTGGCAGTCGACCTGCACCTCGTCATTCTTGAGGATTGAGATGTGTTTCGTACTTAGGCGAGCACTGGACTGCAGCTAAGCCTCCGAGTGGGAGGATTGCTCTCTCCACTCGGTAGAATTTTTTCAAACTTAGGCGAGTGCCGGACTGCAGCTATGTCTCCGAGTGAGAAGACTTAGGCGAGTACTGGACTGCAGCTAAGCCCCCGAGTGGGAGGTTTGCTCCCCACTTGATGGGATTTTTTAAATACTTAGGCGAGTACCGGACTGCAGCTAAGTCTCCAAGTGATAAAACTTAGGCGAGTACT
>NC_057794.1:46344838-46366277 GCF_018294505.1 Triticum aestivum | reverse complement strand
AGGCGAGTACTGGACTGCAGCTAAGCCCCCGATTGGGAGGATTGCTCTTCACTTGGTAGGATTTTTTCAAACTTAGGCGAGTGCCGGACTGTAGCTAAGTCTCCGAGTGAGAAAACTTAGGCGAGTACTGGAATGCAGCTAAGCCCCCGAGTGGGAGGATTGCTCTCCACTCGGTAGGATTTTTTCCAAACTTAGGCGAGTGCCAGACTGCAGCTAAGTCTCCGAGTGAGAAAACTTAGGCGAGTACTGGACTGCACCTAAGCCTTCGAGTGGGAGGATTGCTCTCCACTCGGTAGGATTTTTAAATACTTTGGCGAAACCGGTTCGCAGCTAAGCCCTCGAGTGTGAGGCTGGCTCACCACTCGGTAGGAAATTATTTTTACAAACTTAGGCGAACCGGATTCGTGGCTAAGCCACCCACTGGGGGGTTTCTCACGCAAACAAAAACAATAACAATCGCTGAGAAAATTATAACTCTCTTGTCTTTGCTAAATAAACTATAGGAGTTTTTTCTTATTACATCTCATCTGAGTGAGAATTCAAGTATAAAAGGGGCGGGGTAGCTCCACATTCCAGGCTCGTGGCTCATCAATCTGGCGATCGACATTGTAGAGGTGGTACGCTCCATTGTGGAGGACTCTGGTGACTATGAAGGGGCCTTCCCAAGTAGGAGCGAGTTTGTGTGGTTTTTGCTGATCCACGCGGAGGACTAAGTCTCCTTCTTGGAAGGCTCGACTCTTCACATTTCTGGCATGGAATCAACGCAAGTCTTGCTGATAGATGGTCGATCGGATCACGGCCATTTCTCTTTCTTCTTCCAGGAGGTCGACTGCGTCCTGCCGGGCTTGTTCTGCTTCTTCTTCAGAGTAGAGCTCGACTCGTGGGGCGTTGTGAAGCATGTCACTCAGCAAGACTGCTTCGGCTCCGTAGACCAGAAAGAATGGGGTTCTTCCGATCGATCGGTTCGGGGTCGTCCTCAATCCCCAAAGAACTGATGAAATCTCGTCGACCCATGCACCTGCTGCATGCTTGAGATCGCGCATCAATCGAGGTTTTAGTCCTTTGAAAATTAAGCCGTTTTCTCTTTCCGCCTATCCATTCGACTGAGGGTGAGCGACCGAAGCATAGTCGACTCGTGTGCCCTGAGAGGCGCAAAAGGCCCTGAATTTGTCGGAATCGAAGTTTGACCCATTGTCAGTGATGATGCTATGCGAAACTCCATATCTGAATATCAACTCTCTGATGAAACTGATAGCAGTGCAAGCATCAAGATTCTTGATAGGCTTAGCTTCAATCCATTTGGTGAACTTGTCGACTGCTACTAGCACATGAGTGAAGGCGCTCCTGCCTGTTTTCAGTGGCCCAACCATGTCCAGCCCCCAAACAGCAAAGGGCCAGACAAGTGGAATTGTTTTCAGAGCTGACCCGAGCTTGTGCGACATATTGGAGTAATACTGACATCCTTCACATTTGTCGACTATCTCTTTTGCCATTTCATTGGCCCTTGGCTAGTAAAATCCCGCTCAGTATGCTTTAGCCACAATGGTCCGAGAGGATGCATGATGACCATAGGTCCCCGAGTGGATAACATCAAGGATCATCTGACCTTCTTCTGGCATTATACACTTCTGACTGACTCCAGTCGCGCTTTCCCTATACAACTGCCCTTTTATGACTATGAAGGCCTTGGATTGACGGACGATCTGTCAAGCCTCTTCTTCGTCCTCTGGGAGTTCTTTCCTTAGGATGTACGCGATGTAAGGTACTGTCCAGTCGGGAGTGATGACCAAGACTTCCATGATCAGGTCGACCACAGCTGGAACTTCAACTTCAGTCGGATCCGTGGCACTTTTTGGCTGTGGAGCCTCTTCAGTGAAGGGATCTTCTTGAACTGATGGTGTGTTGATGTGTTCCAGAAACACATTGCTGGGAATGGCTTCTCTTTTGGAACCTATTTTTGCCAAATCATCAGCTGCTTGATTTTTCAGTTGTCAGATTTCATGGGTTCCGGCAGACCCTTAAGGTTCGAACACCGGGGTGCGTGCAGAGATTACGTCTTCAACCTCTCCGTCTCGCAAAGAACTAAACTACTAAAAGAACTGCGCAAGAGACACAAGACTTATACTGGTTCGGGCCACCATTGTGGTGTAATACCCTACTCTAGTGTGTGGATTGTGGATTGCCTCCTGGGGCTGGTGATGATGAACAATACAAGGACAAACAGCCTCACGAGGGTCTGTTCTTGGTTGGGGTGATGAACTGCTAGGAGGTTCAGTCACCTTTCTCTCTCTCTCACTCACTCTCGCTCTGCTTGCAAACCGGATGAACCAACCCCTTGCCATGTGGGTGGCTAGTCCTATTTATAGAGGCCCTGGTCCTCTTCCCAAATATTGAGCGGGAAGGGATCCAACAATGGCGGGCTAATTTGAAGGGGGACAGCGAGTACACTTATCCTGACAAAAGCAGTCTCCGCCTGCCAAAGGCTCTGGTGATGACGCCGCGCTGGGCTCCATGGTGACCTCCGTCTCGTAGTCCTCCTGGTCTTGGTCTCGTTGCATCAAAGTGGCAACCTTTGCCTGATGCCTCGGTACTCCGTGGCTGCGCTTGTCCCCTTTGCACCAAAGGGGAAAGAAGGACGCTGCGCGCACTGGCACCCGCCTGGTGCCTTGAGTCGTCATGGCATATGTCATGGGCACCTCGCGAGGTACCCCGCCTTGATGTCTCCGCCTCCTCGTGAGCCAGCCTGATGAGGCTGCGCCTGAAGATGCGCCATGTCGTCCGCCTCGCGAGGCTTGGCCCCGCGCGAGGGTCTTGAGTCTTGTGTTCATGAAGATGTGCCATGTTGGGCCGCCACTCGAGCCACGCCGCAGGCCGCAGGCAGGCAAGTCTGGGGACCCCCGTTCCCAGAATGCCGACAGTAGCCCCCGGGGCCAAGGCGCGCATAGACTTGGCGCCGAGAGGCGAAAGGGTAAGGGCGAAGCGCCGCGGGCCCTAACAGCCTGCGGCCTTGGGCGCCGCGTGGCGGTTGATTGGACGTGGGCGGCACCGTTCCCCCATGCTTCCTTATTGTGCGCCCTGCTAGGCGAACTGGTAGTTGTACACAGCCGCTCCCCTTCCTGTTGCTCGGGCGTCCCCTGTTCTTCCTTTCTTTGAACGCCTGCTCCCGCCTCCAATCCAATCTTGAATCTGCCCCCTCCTTCCCATCGCCATGACTCCGACGAGGAAGGAGAGTGGGGAGAAACCCATGCCTTCGTCTCGCGCGCCGCCATCGGTGGCCCCCGCCGTCGGCCAGTCGTCCATACTCAACCAAGAGTGCCTGGGCAGGGACAGCTTGGCTCTGGCCACCATCTTCAACGAGTGCGGGAGCACGACGGCCTGGCCCGCGTTCTGCTTCTCCATTGACAGGATTGCAACCGAGGTCCCATGTTTCACCGACGCCTTGTGGGCGGGTCTGGTTCCCCCCTTCTCCGATTTCTTCAATGTCGTGCTCTCCTATTATCAGATCCACTTGATGCATCTAAGTCCTGAGTCCATCACCCTCCTTTCGGTCTTCGCCTTTGTTTGCGAAACCATGGTGGGCATCCCTCCTTTGGTTGCCCTACTGCGCCACTTCTTCTTGCTGCGTCTTGTCGACCCCTCCCAGTGCTGGGCGTGCGCGAGCTTTGCTGCCGAGCTTGTGACCAAGGCTTCCGGGATTGACTTCAAACTCCCCCAGCCCGTGGCTGTGTTCCGCGAGCGGTGGTTGTACGTGGACGCAGGGGTGCCCAGCCCCCGGTTATCGGAGCCGACCTCGCCTGCCGTCCCCAATTCGGGTTGGCGCCAAGAGACGCTTAAGAACCACCGGCTCGTCTTCGTCTGGTCTCGCTTCACGCTCCTGAGGAAGCTCGGCGTGACTACGCCCAAAGTGGTGAAGGAGTTTCTATTGTGCCGCGTCGCTCCCCTGTAGCGCCACTCTCACCGGATGTGGGCCTTCCACGGGCGAGAGGATAACATGAGGCTCCAGGAAGAAAACCTGGCTCCTGCGGCACTGAAGTCGACGCTCCTGGCCTTGGCCGGGGACCCCAACCCCGGCAACGTCCGATAGGGAGGGGCCCGTCTTTGCCAGAGCAGGGCCGACTTCGTGAAGCAGATGTCCGTCCTTGATGATTGGGGGCTGCGCCCCGCCGGCCGCCAAGGACCTCGCAAGAATCCAGTGGTGGTGACTGCTCTCCCAGTTGGTCAAGGCGACTCCTCCTCAAGTGGCGGAGCAGGGAGGGAAGAGGCGCCTGAGGCCGAGGGGGCTCCTGATGAGGTGGCAGCGTCTGGTGACACTCGCGAGGAGACAGCTCCTGAGGCTCGTGCCGCTGCGGCCGAAGGTGGGAAGCAGCCGCTCCTAGTACCCGTGGCTGAGGTCCTGGAGGCCCCAGCCGCGTCTTATGGTGGGGTAATGGAAGGCATGCACCAGGCAGGCGCCCCTGACGCGGACCGCTCTGTTGCTTCGTCCTCGCGGCAGGTTGATCCTTGCGCTCTTCTCTTGGGCCGCTTCCGCGTGGACTTTGTGGCCCTCTGGAGGAAGAGGGAGGCCCTGGGTGATGATTCCCCTTGTCGCGTGCTGAAGCGTAGGAAGTACTTCGCCACTGACGAGTAAGTATTTTTCCTTTCCGGCTCCTGATCCCCTTGTTGCTTTCGCTGATCCTTGCTCTGCAGGCCCCTTCCGACTGAGATCGCGGAAGTCGCCGAGGCGCCACCTCCCTTGGCTCCGTCTCCTCTACCGTCCTCCAATGCTCCGAGCAGCTCTGCCCTGGTGGTGAGGGCGTCTGATGGGGCGGACCATCTCGAGGTGCACCGCGGCCCTTCATCCCCCGCGCTTCTCCTTCGCGGGCCCTCTCAGGGAATAGCCAGTCTGTCGGGTACCTCCTGTCTGGTCGTGGACTGCGACTGGTTGAGGCGCCTCCTGCACCCCTCATCTGGAGACGGGCTGGCCCTAGGCCGAGCTTCTGATGCGGCGCGCCCGACTGTCGCGAGGGCGCCAACCCCCAGCCCCCTGCCCGGAGGAGGAACGGTGACTCACAGCCCCCAGCGCTTGCTTGGGGCGGATGATGGTGTAGAAGATGTGCTCGAACACGCCCGGGAGCGCCGCGCTCGCCGCCAAGGGTTCCTTCGACGAGCGGCCGACGCGGTGGATTTGCTTGGGGAGGAGCTTGCTAACGAAGACGCTAGCCTGGAGGCTGAGGGCCTGCACTTGGCCGCTGGGAGGCGCGAGCTAGAGGCTGCCGTCACCCTCGCGCGTCGTCAGTGTGACCTCGATGAAGAATAGGCGAAGGCGTTGCTGGAGGCCTCTCGTGTGGCCCATTCTCAGGCCATCGAGGAGGCCCGGAGAGCTGACGGGTGGCGAGAGGCGGCGGAGGAGCAGGCTCACGAGCTCCTGGCCCGGTGACGCTCGCTGGAGGAGCAAGCAGAGCTGCATGAGGCGGCCCTCACGTCGATGAGGGTGGCTTCTGGCGACCCGGCTGAGCTTCAGAAGCGCGAGGAAGCGTTGATGCTAGAAGCCGCCGAGTGCACCCTTGAGTATGAGCGGCTGGAGATGAGGGAGCGCCTGGTGACGCGGGCGGAAGACGATGTCGCTGTGCGGGAAGCGTGTGTCCTGGAGGAGGTTTGTCGTTGGGTGGCGGCGGCGCGCCAAGGCCTCGAGCGTGAGTTCGAGGGGAAGCTGGGGATGATCCGGGTCGAAGCCGAAGGCAGAACCGCAGCCCTGAGGGCTCAATAGGACGAGGCGACGCGGCGGGCCGACGCCACCCGGGTCGCCCTTGAGGCAGCGCAGAAGGAGTTGGCCGCCTCCCAAGCCAAGGTGCTCCGTCTTCGCCAGCGGATGGAAGAAGCCGAGGCCGTTGAGCGCCAGAATGCCGGCGAAATACGCCAGCGGCTACTCCTGGAGCACGCGCATGGCCCCATGCTCACCACGCTCAGGGAGAGGGACAACGTGGCCCTGGGCAACATCTGCGAGGCATCGTTGGCGAGCCGCACACGATCAATTATGCCGGCAACCTGCAGTTCTTCACCACTGTGGTGACGCAGCTAGAGGCACGGTCGGCCAGGGCCGACAGGTTGGTGGAGGAGAGGAGCCGCGCCCTGCTCAAGCGCGCCTTTTCTCGTGTCTTCAGCCATCTCCAGGACAGGGATCCCCACTTCGACTTCGATGCCGCCATCGCCCCAGTTCCCCAGGCCATCCGAGACAACCTGGCGAATTGGGTGGAGGACAACATGGACGCCCTCGTCCGAGCCTTCGCTTCGGATGATGATGACGTGATCGTGGGTGCCGACGAGGGCGGTGTGGTGGATGGCCCCGGCGCCGCTGACGGTATTGCAGACAACAAGGGCGAGTTCAGTGATGCCAGCGACAGCTCGGGAGGCGCCCCCGAGGATGCGTTGGGGGATTTGTCAGACTGACCATGTATTATTCCTATCTTTTATCCTGCATGAATAGAACTCACGTGTTTGGCCTGACGGTCGTGGGAGCATTTTGGGAGGGGAAGCCCCTGATGTAAAAATTTGTGTCCATCATATCAATAGTAGTCAAATTGCGCGCGCGCCTGACAACAGGCTGGTTTACCTTTGCTCCACGCTGGCCCTGAGGCAGCCTGTTGGAGGGCGCGACCCCTTGGGTGCTCTCTAGTTGGGTCCTCAGGATGTGAGGCCGTTGCTGATGAGAAACTTCACAGGCGTTGGCCTTCTTCATAGGCTCTGGGCCTTCTCTTGAGCGCAATGACTTCACAGGCACTCGCCTTGCTTCACAGGCTCCGGGCCTTTTCCGAGCGCGAGAGCTTCACAAGCACTCGCCTTGCTTCATAGGCTCTGGGCCTTTTCCGAGCGCGAGAGCTTCACAGGCACTCGCCTTGCTTCACAGGCTCTGGGCCTTTTCCGAGCGCGAGAGCTTCAAAGGCACTCGCCTTGCTTCACAGGCTCTGGACCTTTTCCTTGCGCGAGAGCTTCACAGGCACTCGCCTTGCTTCACAGGCTCTGGGCCTTTTCCGAGTAGGACAACCTCTGCAGGCACCCGAAAATCCTCCCGAGGGGGAGCAACGGTGGCAGCCTGGGCTACGCACGAGCCTGGCCTGACCCGACTCGTGAGGGGCTCGCGAGGGGAGGCAGCTGTGGTGAAGCGGTAACCAGAACGCGAGCAATGGCTCGAGCGAGAATAAGCACCCCTTCCCCGAACACACGCAAATCTCAAATTCGAATCCAACTTAAATCTAGCAAGAGAAAAGATACAGCCAAAGGGGAAGGCAACAAAAGGCAGACAAAAGGCCGCGTCCGGCACCTAATCTAGTCTTGGACGTCTTCTCACCAGCCCGGAGCTAAGTGCTGTCCACTAGGCGTGGGAGGGAGCCCCAGGGCCTGAGGCTGGCACCCCTGAGACTCCGGGGCATGTACAGCCCCACTCATTATTACGTGAGAGTGTCACGGGGCGGCGAGCTTCACAGGCACTGGGCCTTCTTCACAGGTATTAGCCTTGCTTCATATCGCCAGATGAGGGCCCCACCTTGCGCCACACTCTAGTGCCATCAGCAACGACCGGAACCCAGGACGCTGCCCGATGGGGTAGAGCGGTCGCCAGCAGTTCCCCCGACGACCACGGGTCCTCTGCCGAGGGCAGGCCTTGAGGTAGCTCCCCAGCAGAGGGCCTACCTCCTGAGAGCGCCTTGCTCCGAACGCCGCGGTGGTGATGTCGGATCCCGGCCCCTCTCCTGCAGCCCCCTGCGCCCTCCTCCTGAGGGGTAGGAGACTGTGGGAGCGGGGCAGCTGCTTGCCGCGGCAACCTGCACCTCCTGCGAACCATGGTTAGCGTATACCTGTCCCTGAAGAGTTAGCGGTGCCCGATAATCGTTGCCTCTAGCGTGGCCAGCGGGTTCGTCCCGGAGCTCCTGGAAGGGCTCAGCTTCCATTGCCTCGTCCCCCCAGCCTCGGCCGAGGAGCGAGCCATGTCCGTCCTCGTGAGGGTGTCCTTGGTCCATCATGAGGGGCACGTACTCTTCAGTCGCCGTCATCCCGTATGCCATGCCGTGACGCCCCGCATACCATGCGGTCCCACCTGCCGTGCCTGCCGCGGGGTGGCGACGCGGCCCTCCTCCGGGGCCACGGGTTGCGTCGAGTCCTTCTTCTTCGTAGGCTGGCGGCGGGGGCAGCGCCGCCACCGATCCGGTGCTGACAGCTTCACTGGCGTCGGAGTAGCCTTGGGGCCCACGGGTGCGCGCGGAGCCCCCGTGCGGGTCGCCCTGGGCTTGAGACGGGAGCTGGGTGGAAAAGGGGTGAGCCCCCAAGGTGGCGGAGCCCAGGAGCTCGGCCACCCGCTCCAGTAGCACGTCGTGGCCGCCCTCCAGCAGCCTGCACCGCAGCAGCTCTCGGGACACCATGAGTGCGGCCCTCGAGTTCGCGTGCTCCCGGTGGGTGTACGGTGTCGTTGTCGCGGCGTGATTGGAAGCCCTTGCTGCCGACCAAGCCTGTCACGGCGTAAGAGTTGCCGAAGTCTGTCCACGCCGCCCGCGGCCTGCAGCACCCTCCGGACCGTGGGCTGCCTGGGGCGCGCGGTCGTCCGAGGCGAGCGGTTCCGCGCGTTTGGGCCACACAGCCCACGGGTCGGGGTTGCCCTCCTGGTCGCCGGGCATGGTGATGAAGACGTGATGGGGCACGGAGCGGTGGAAGACGAATTCCGGCGCACCCCTACCTGGCGCGTCAAATGTCGGATTTCGTGTGTTCCGGCAGACCCTTAAGGTTCGAACACTAGGGTGCGCACGGAGATTACGCCTTCAACCTCTCTGTCTCGCAAAGAACTAAACTACTAAAAGAACTGCGCAAGAGACACAAGATTTATACTGGTTCGGGCCACCGTTGTGGTGTAATACCCTACTCCAGTGTGTGGTTTGTGGATTGCCTCCTGGGGCTGGTGATGATGAACAATACAAGGACGAACAGCCTCGCGAGGGTCTGTTCTTGGCTGGGGTGATGAACTGCTAGGTTCAGTCACCTTTCTCTCTCTCTCTCTCACTCACTCTCGCTCTGCTTGCGAACCGGATGAACCAACCCCTTGCCATGTGGGTGGCTAGTCCTATTTATATAGGCCCTGGTCCTCTTCCCAAATATTGAGCGGGAAGGGATCCAACAATGGCGGGCTAATTTGAAGGGGGACAGCGAGTACACTTATCCTGACAAAAGCAGTCTCCGCCTGCCAAAGGCTCTGGTGATGACGCCGCGCTGGCCTCCATGGTGACCTCCGTCTCGTAGTCCTCCTGGTCTTGGTCTCGTTGCACCGAAGTGGCAACCTTTGCCTGATGCCTCGATACTCCGCGGCTGCGCTTCTCCCCTTTGCACCAAAGGGGAAAGAAGGACGCTGCGCGCGCTGGCACCCGCCTGGTGCCTTGAGTCGTCATGGCTTATGTCATGGGCACCTTGCGAGGTACCCCGCCTTGATGTCTCCGCCTCCTCGCGAGCCAGCCTGATGAGGCTGCGCCTGAAGATGCGCTGTGTCGTCCGCCTCGCGAGGCTTGGCCCCTCGCGAGGGTCTTGAGTCTTGTGTTGATGAAGATGGGTCATGTTGGGCCCCCACTCGAGCCACGCCGCAGGCCACAGGCAGGCAAGTCTGGGGACCCCCGTTCCCAGAACGCCGACATCAGTCGGGGTATGTGATGAAGCTCTAACCCCTCGAATTTCTTCTCCAGCTTTCTCACTGCATTGGAATAACCAGTCATGGCTGGACTTCTGACGTCCCATTCCTTCATCACCTGATTAGCCACCAAATCCGAGTCGCCATAGATCATGAGGCGACGAACGCCGAGTGAAATGGCCATGCGCAACCCATACAAATGTGCTTCATATTCCGCCTCGTTATTGGAGGAATCGAAGTGGATTTGAAGAACATATCTGAGCTTCTATCCTCGGGGGGAGACCAACACTACCCCGGCAACGAAACCATTCAACATTTTGGAACCGTCGAAGAACATGGTCCAATGCTCCGAGTGAACCTGAGTCGGCAGTTGCTGTTCAATCCACTCGGCGATGAAATCTGCTATTTTGTGGGACTTGATAACTTTCTTTGCCTCGAACTTGATATCTAGATGAAGGAGTTCAATCGCCCATTTTGTCACTCGACCAGTTGCATCTCTGTTGTGCAGGATCTCTGATAACGGAGCATCGCTGACGACTGTAATGGAATGATCAGAGAAGTAGTGAGCAACTTTCTTTGTGGTCATATAAATCCCATATACAAGCTTCTGATAATGAGGATATCTTTGCTTCGACGGGGTCAAAACTTCAGAAATATAATATACTAGGTGCTGAACTTTGAAGGCTTTTCCTTCTTCCCACTCGACCGTAAGTACCGTACTGACGACTTGTCCCGTGGCCGCGATGTAAAGCAGCAAAGGCTCCTTGCTGATTGGGGCAGCAAGCACCGGCTGGGTGGAGAGCAGAGCTTTGAGCTCTGCAAACGTTGCATCAGCTTCAGGAGTCCACTCGAACTTGTTGGACTTCTTCATCAATCAGTAAAGAGGCAATGCCTTTTCACCGAGACGGGATATGAATCGACTTAAAGCGGCCAAGCAACCAGTAAGCTTTTGGACGTCGTGCACTCGCACAGGACTTTTCATTCAGAGTATAGTACCGACTTTTTCTGGATTGGCGTCGATTCCCCGTTCGGAAACGAGAAACCCGAGTAATTTTCTGCCAGGAACCCTGAATGTGCACTTTGATGGATTAAGCTTGATATCATACCTCCTGAGGTTGGCAAAGGTTTCAGCAAGGTCAGCCAGCAGGTCAGAACCCTTCCGTGACTTGACCACAATGTCATCCATGTATGCTTCAACATTCCGACTGATTTGAGTGAGAAAACACTTCTGAATCATCCTCATGAATGTGGCTCCGGCATTCTTGATGCCGAACGGCATGGTAACATAACAGAAGCACCCGAATGGAGTGATGAAAGCTGTTTTAATCTCGTCTGGCCCATACAGACGAATCTGATGGTACCCGGAATAAGC
Source organism: Triticum aestivum (assembly GCF_018294505.1). Taxonomy (NCBI): domain Eukaryota; kingdom Viridiplantae; phylum Streptophyta; class Magnoliopsida; order Poales; family Poaceae; genus Triticum; species Triticum aestivum. The sequence goes on along the minus strand of NC_057794.1, from coordinate 46,355,268 downwards.
GTCTAAAAATGACAGTCGCTCACATCCCGCAGTCGAGTCGATTATCTGATTAATGTGGGGGAGAGGAAAATGATCTTTCGAACAGGCCCGATTGATATGTTTAAAGTCAATGCACGTGCGAAGTGACTTGTCCTTCTTAGGGACCATGACAAAGTTGGCGAGCCCCTCGGAGTGGTAGATTTCTCGGATGAACTCCGCTGCTAAGAGTCGAGCCACCTCTTCGCCAATAGCCTTTCTCTTCTGGACGGCGGACCGTCAGAGATGTTCCTTGACAGGTTTTACTTTTGAGTTGACTCTTAGGCGGTGCTCAGCCAGCTCCCTGGGAACACCCGACATGTCAGAAGGCTTCCATGCGAAAATGTCCCAGTTCTCACGGAGGAACTGGATGAGCGCTTCTTCCTATTTGGAGTCGAGTGTTGTTGAGATGTGAGTCAGAGCAGCGCTGGGATCGGTCGGGTGGATGTGAGATGTCTTTGTTTCGCCAGACGACTGAAAAGCTGATTCTGTGGCGGGCTTCTTGGCTCGCAATAAATCACTCGGGTCTGTAGTCTTTTGGTATTCCTGCAGCTCTACCACCGCCATCTGAGCATCAGCGGTCTATGAACCTTTCTGAAAACATTCTTCCGCTCTCTTCCGATTGCCCGTAATAGTGATCACACCTTTGGGGCCAGGCATCTTCAATTTGAGATACACGTAACATGGTCGGGCCATGAAGCGTGCATAAGCCGGCCTGCCCAAAATAGCGTGATAGGCAATCTGGAAGTCTACAACTTCAAACGTCAACTTTTCTTTGCGGTAATTCTTGGAATCACCGAAAACCACATCAAGAGCAATTTGGCCGAGTGATTCAGCCTTCTTCCCAAGAATGACTCCATGGAAACTCATGTTGCTGTTACTGAGTCTGGACATCAGAATGCCCATCCGTTTCAACGTCTCAGCATATAATATGTTCAAACCACTGCCGCCCATCCATCAAGACATTAGTCAGTCGAGTGCCTTCAACAACTGGGTCGACCACCAAAGCTTGCCTCCCAGGGGTGGCGATGTGCGTTGGGTGATCGGAACGGTTGAATGTTATGGCAGTCTGAGACCACTTCAGATAATTGGGTGTCGCCGGAGCAACCATATTCACCTCTCGGTTGATAACTTTCAGTCGAATTTTGCTTTCAACGTCAGCAAAAATCATCAGGGTGGAATTGACATGGGGGTATACATCGTCGCTATCATCCTTGTCCTCAACTTTGTCCGACTCCTTTTCCTTATCTTTGGGCTGCTTGCCCTGGAACTGCTGGATCAAGAGTCGACACTGTCGAGTGGTATGTTTCAGGTAAATGAAATTACCCTCTTCATCTTTCTTGGTGTGGACGAGACATGGCAAATCCAACACATCATTTCCGTCCTGGTCTTTAACTTTCTAGGGGTTCCAAGGTCCTTTGGGTTTCCCTTTAAACTTTCCTTGGGTTACAGCCAAGGCTTCCCCAGGAGCGGCTGGCTCGGCTTTTCCGCTTCTGTTTCCGATTGGAATTTCCTCCGGTTTCTTGGGCGACTGACTTGAGCTTGCCACTCATAAGTCGATCCTCATCTTCACCATTAGCGTACTTGGTGGCAATCTCCATCATCCGATTCAGAGACATATCTCCAGTCGGACTGAATTTCAGATTCAGCTCTCTGTACTTGACACCTTCTTTGAAGGCACAGACTGCTTGGTGGTCAGGCACATTCTCCACCGTGTGATGTAACGTGATCCATCTCTGGATGTAATCCCTCAATGTTTCATTTGGCTTCCGCACGCAAGACCGTAGTTCCGTCAGCCCTGCCGGTCGCTTGCATGTTCCTCCGAATGTGATGACAAACACTCGGGCGAGATCTTCCCAAGTGTAAATTCTGCTGGGTGCTAACTAGTTTAGCCACGCTCTGGCCGAGCCCTCCAACATGAGAGGCAGGTGCTTCATGGCCACTTCATCATTGCCGCCGCCAATCTGGACGGCCACTCGGTAGTCTTCAAGCCAAGTATCAAGCTTGGTCTCACTAGTGAACTTGCTGACTCTAGTCGCTAACCTGAAGTTGGGAGGAATCACAGCGGCCCTGATGGCTCTACTAAAGCACTCTGGCCCGAAGCATGTGCTCTACTGCTGGTAGGTGCATCTCTGTCATGACCTTCTCAGTGAGCTCTGTTCCTGTTGACCAAACCTTGAACGAGAATGGATCTCGCATCAAAGCCTGGCTCCCTAGAGTCGACTAGAATCCTTTGCCCAACACTACGATGGCGCCTGTCATCCTACTGTCGAGGCGCATATGACCCGCTCCTCAGGGGAGGGGTGGGCACTCGACATCGATCGTCATGATCGAATCGGTGGTCATATTGCTCATGGTTCCCATACTGATTACGCCGGTCCCCACGTCGCTCACGCCTCGGGGGCGATCTTGGGCTATGAGCCGACTGGACTGTGTCTACAGCAACGGATCTGCTGTGAATCCTGTTTCGTGACTGAGAAACAGCGGAATTCTGGTCTCCTGCTGCCCGGAGTAACGCTCTGATCTGTAGCAAGCCTCTGCCAGCCTCCGACTGGGAAGGCTGAATCGACTCTGCTATATGGGCCACAGCTGCTAAATTCTGAATCGGAGTTCGATAAACCTGCGGGGGCGGGAAGAGCTGACGTCGACTGGATTCGGGAACCCGTTGTCGCGCACGCTTGTCGAGTGCTCGCTGGAGGTTCTCCAGTTGAGCGTGCTCGGCCAAGTTTGCCAGGCGCGCGTGCTCCAAGGCACGAGCCTCAGGGGTTTCTCCGACGATAGGAGTGTACAGTGCATCCATGTTCCTCCGACGAAGTTCTTCTTGTTGGGGATCGTTGCAGAAAACAAAAAAATTTCCTACGTTTTTCACCAAGATCCATCTATGAGTTCATCTAGCAACGAGGGGAAGGAGAGTGCATCTACATACCCTTGTAGATCGCTAAGCGGAAGCGTTCAAGAGAACGGGGTTGAAGGAGTCGTACTCGTCGTGATCCAAATCACCGGAGATCCTAGTGTCGAACGGACGGGAGCTCCGCGTTCAACACACGTACAGCCCGGTGACGTCTCCCATGCCTTGATCCAGCAAGGAGAGAGGGAGAGGTTGAGGAAGACCCCATCCAGCAGCAGCAGAACGGCATGGTGGTGGTGGAGGAGCGTGGTGATCCAGCAGGGCTTCGCCAAGCAGCGCGAGATATGAGGAGAAAGAGAGGTAGGGCAGCGCCAACAAGAGAAGAAACTCCGTCTGTGGGATGCTCCTTTGCCTCCACTATATATAGAGGGAGAGGGGGTGCTGCGCCCCCAACTAGGGTTCCACCCTAGGGTCGGCGGCCAGCCCAGATCCCATCTGGTGGGGCGGCCAAGGGGGGGAGAGGGGAAACTTGCCCCCCAAGCTAGGTGGGGCGCCCCCTCCCCAAACCCTAGGCGCCTTGGGCCCTTGTGGGGGGGCGCACCAGCCCACCTGGGCTGGTCCCCTCCCACACTTGGCCCATGCAGCCCTCCGGGGCCGGTGGCCCCACTTGGTGGACCCCTGGGACCCTCCCGGTGGTCCCGATACGTTACCGATAAAACCCGAAACTTTTCCGGTGACCAAAACATGACTTCCCATATATAAATCTTTAACTTCAGACCATTCCGGAACTCCTCGTGACGTCCAGGATCTCATCCGGGACTCCGAACACCATTCGGTAACCATGTATATCTATTCCCAATAACCCTAGCGTCATCGAACCTTAAGTGTGTAGACCCTACGGGTTCGGGAGACATGCAGACATGACCGAGATGACTCTCCGGTCAATAACCAACAGCGGGATCTGGATACCCATGCTGGCTCCCACATGCACCACGAAAATCTCATCGTATGAACCACGATGTCAAGGACTTAATCAATCCCGTATACAATTCCCTTTGTCTATCGGTATGATACTTGCCCGAGATTTGATCGTCGGTATCCCGATACCTTGTTCAATCTTGTTACCGGCAAGTCTCTTTACTCGTTCCGTAACACATCATCACGTGATCAACTCCTTGATCACATTGTGCACATTATGATGATGTCCTACCGAGTGGGCCCAGAGATACCTCTCCGTTTACACGGAGTGACAAATCCCAATCTCGATTCGTGCCAACCCAACAGACACTTTCGGAGATACCTGTAGTGTACCTTTATAGCCACCCAGTTGCGTTGTGACGTTTGGCACACCCAAAGCACTCCTATGGTATCCGGGAGTTGCACAATCTCATGGTCTAAGGAAATGATACTTGACATTAGAAATGCTTTAGCATACGAACTACATGATCTTGTGCTAGGCTTAGGATTGGGTCTTGTCCATCACATCATTCTCCTAATGATGTGATCCCATTATCAACGACATCCAATGTCCATGGTCAGGAAACCATAACCATCTATTGAGCAATGAGCTAGTCAACTAGAGGCTTACTAGAGACATGGTGTTGTCTATGTATCCACACATGTATATGAGTTTCCTATCAATACAATTCTAGCATGGATAATAAACGATTATCATGAACAAGGAGATATAATAATAACTAATTTATTATTGCCTCTAGGGCATATTTCCAACAGTCTCCCACTTGCACTAGAGTCAATAATCCAGTTCACATCGCTATGTGGTTAACACTCAAGGTCACATCCCCATGTGACTAACACCCAAAGAGTTTACTAGAGTCAATAATCTAGCTCTCATTACCATGTGATTAACACTCGATGAGTTCTGGGTTTGATCATGTTATGCATGTGAGAGATGTTATAGTCAACGGGTCTGAATCTTTCAGATCCGTGTGTGCTTTACAAATCTCTATGTCATCTCCCAGATGCAGCTACCACGTTCTATTTGGAGCTATTCCAAATAACTATTCTACTATACGAATCTAGTTTACTACTCAGAATAATCTGGATTAGTGTCAAAGTTTGCATCGGTGTAACCCTTTACGACAAACTCTTTTTACCACCTCCATAATCGAGAAAATTCCTTAGTCCACTAGTTACTAAGGATAACTTTGACCGCTGTCCTGTGATCCATTCTTGGATCACTTTTGTACCCCTTGACTGACTCATGGCAAGGCACACTTCACGTGCGGTACACAACATAGCATACTGTAGAGCCTACGTCTAAAACATAGGGGACGACCTTCATCCTTTCTCTCTATTCTGCCGCGGTCAGGTTTCGAGTCGTACTCAATGTTCACACCTTATAACACAGCCAAGAACTCCTTCTTTGCCACTCCTTTTTGAACTCCTTCAAAATCTTGTCGCGGTATGTATTCATTTGAAAGTACTATTAAGCATTTTGATCTATCCTTATAGATCTTAATGCTCAATACTCAAGTAGCCTAATCCAGGTTTTCCATTGAAAAACACTTTTCAAATAAATCTGCATGCTTTCCAGAAATTCTACATCATTTCCGATCAACAATATGTTAACAACATATACTCATCCGAAATTCTATAGTGCTCCCACTCACTTCTTTGGAAATACAAGTTTCTCATAAACTTTGTATACAACCAAAATCTTTGATCATCTCATCGAAGCATACATTCCAACTCCGAGATGCTTACTCCAGTCCTTAGAAGGATTGCTGGAGCTTTGCATACTTATTAGCATCTTTCAGGATTGACAAAAACCTTCCGGTTGTATCACATACAACCTTTCGTCAAGAAAATCGTCGAGGAAACAATGTTTTGACATCCTATCTGCAAGATTTCATCAATAATGCAGTAATCGCTAATATAATTCCAACAGGCTCTTAGCATCGCTACGGGTGAGAAAGTCTCATCATAGTCAACTCCTTGAACTTGTCGGAAAAACATCTTAACGACAAGTCGAGCTTTCTTAATGGTGATACTTACCATCATTGTCCGTCTTCATTTTAAAATCCATATGTACCTAACAGCCTTACGACCATCAAGTAGTTCTTCCAAAGTCTACACTTTGTTTTCATATATGGATCCTCTCTCGGATTATATGGCCTCGAGCCATTTTGGAATCCAGGCCCACCATCGCTTCTCCATAGCTCGTAGGTTCATTGTTGTCTAGCAACATGACTCCCAAGACAGGATTACGTACCACTCTGAAGTAGTAAACATCCTTGTCATCCCACGAGGTTTGGTAGTGACTTGATCTGAAGTTTCATGATCACTATCATAAGCTTCCACTTCAATTGGTGTAGGTGCCACAGGTACAACTCCCTGTGCCCTGCCACACACTAGTTGAAGAGATGGTTCAATAACCTTATCAAGTCTCCACCATCCTCCCACTCAATTCTTTCGAGAGAAACCCTTTTTTCGAGAAAGGAACCGATTTCAGAAACAATCCCTATTGCTTTCGGATCTGAGACAGGAGGTATACCCAACTGTTTTGGGTGTCCTATGAAGATGCATTTATCCGCTTTGGGTTCGAGCTTATCAGCCTGAAACTTTTCACATAAGCGTCGCAGCCCCAAACTTTTAAGAAATGACAGCTTAGGTTTCTCTAAACCATAGTTCATATGGTGTCATCTCATCGGAATTACGTGGTGCCCTATTTAAAGTGAATGTGGTTGTCTCTAATGCCTAACCCATAAACTATCATGGTAATTCAATAAGAGACATCATGATATGCATCATATCCAATAGGGTGCAGTTATGATGTTCGGACACACCATCACACTATGGTGTTCCAGGATGTATTAGTTGTGAAACAATTTCCACAATGTCTTAATTTTGTGCCAAACTTGTAATTCAGAGATTCATCTCTACGATCATATCATAGACATTTTATCCTCTTGTCACGACGATGTTCAACTTCACTCTGAAATTACTTGAACCTTTGAATAATTCAGACTTATGTTTCATCAAGTAAATATACTCAGTATCTACTCAAATCATCTGTGAAGTAAGAACATAACGATATCCACTACATGCCTCAGCACTCATTGGACTGCACACATCAAGATGTATTACTTCCAACAAGTTGCTTTCTTGTTCCATCTTACTGAAAGCGAGGCTTTTCAGTCATCTTGCCCATGTGGTATGATTTGCATGTCTCAAGTGATTCAAAATCAAGTGAGTCCAAACGATCGATCTGTATAGAGTTTCTTCATGCATATCTACCAACAAACATGGTTCGCATGTCTCAATCCTTTAAAAAATGAGCGAGTCCAAAGATACATCAACATGGAGCTTCTTCATGCGTTTTATACCAATATGACTCAAATTGCAGTGCCACATTTGTGTGGTACTATCATTACTATCTTATACCTTTGGCATGAAAATGTGTATCACTACGATCGGGATGGTATTATTCAAATAAACAGAGTAACCATTATTCTCCTTAAATGAATAACTGTATCACGATAGACATAATCTAATCATGTCTAAGCTCAACGCAAACACCAAATAACAATTATTTAGGTTTTAATACCAATCTCGATGGTAGAGGGAGCGTACGATATTTGATCAACCTTGGAAATACTTCCAACACATATCATCATCTCACCTTTTAGCTAGTCTTTGTTTATTCCGTAGCCTTTTGTTTCGAGTTACTAACACTTAGCAACTGAACCGGTATCTAATACCCTGGTGCTACTAGGAGTACTAGTAAAGTACACATTATAATGCATATCCAATATACTTCTATCGACGTTGCCAGCCTTCTCATCTACCAAGTATCTAGGGTGGTTCTGCTTCAGTGACTGTTCCCCTTATTACAGAAGCACTTAGTCTCGGGCTTGGGTTCAACTTTTGGTTTCTTCACTAGAACAGCAACTGATTTGTTGTTCCATGAAGGATCCCTTTCTTGCCCTTGCCCTTCTTGAAACTAGTGGTTTTACTAACCATCAACATTGATGCTCCCTTTTGATTTCTACTTTCGCGGTGTCGCGAATAGCTCAAGGATCATATCTATCCCTGATATGTTATAGTTCATCACGAAGCTCTAGTAGCTTGGTGGCAGTGACTTTGGAGAACCATCACTATTTCATTTGGAAGATCAACTCCCACTCGATTCAAGCGATTGTTGTACTCAGACAATCTGAGCATAAGCTCAAGATTGAGCTTTTCTCCCTTATTATGCAGGCTAAGAAAATCGTCGGAGGTCTTATACCTCTTGACGTGGGCCCGAGCCTGAAATCCCAATTTCAGTCCTTGGAACATCTCATATGTTCTGCGATGTTTCAAAAACGTCTTTGGTGCCTCAATTCTAAACCATTTAGCATTACGCACTGAACTATTATGTAGTCATCAAAACATGTATGTCAGATGTTTGCAACATCCACAGACGACGTTCGAGGTTCAGCACACTGAGCGGTGCATTAAGGACATAAGCCTTCTACTGTCTGCATAATTGCTACTATCAACTTTCAACTAATTTTTCTCTAGGAACATATTTAAACAGTAGAACTGAAGCGCGAGCTATGACATAATTTGCGAAGACCTTTTGACTATGTTCAGGATAATTAAGTTCATCTTATGAACTCCCACTCATATAGACATCCCTCTAGTCATCTAAGTGATACATGATCCGAATCAACTAGGCCGTGTCCGATCATCACGTGAGACGGACTAGTCATCATCGGTGAACATCTCATGTTGATCGCATCTTCTATACGACTCATGTTCGACCTTTCGGTCCTCCGTGTTCCGAGGCCATGTTTGTACATGCTAGGCTCGTCAAGTTAACCTAAGTGTTTCGCATGTGTTCCGAGGCCATGTCTGTACATGCTAGGCTCGTCAACACCCGTTGTATTCGAACGTAAGAATCTATCACACCCGATCATCACGTGGTGCTTCAAAACGACGAACTTTCGCAATGGTGCACAGTTAGGGAGAACACTTCTCTTGAAATTTTAGTGAGGGATCATCTTATTTAAGCTACCGTTGTTCTAAGCAAATAAGATGTATAAACATGATAAAAATCACATGCAATCAAATAGTGACATGATATGGCCAATATCATATTGCTCCTTTTGATCTCCATCTTCGGGGCTCCATGATCATCATCGTCACCGGCATGATACCATGATCTCCATCATCATGATCTCCATCATTGTGTCTCCATGAAGTTGTCTCGCCAACTTATTACTTCTACTACTATGGCTACCGGTTATCAATAAAGTAAAGTAATTACATGGCGTTGTTCAATGACACGCAGGTCATACAATAAATAAAGACAACTCCTATGGCTCCTGCCGGTTGTCATACTCATCGACATGCAAGTCGTGATTCCTATTACAAGAACATGATTAATCTCATACATCACATATCATTCATCACATTCTTCTTGGCCATATCACATCACATAGCATAGCCTGCAAAAACAAGTTAGACGTCCTCTAGTTGTTGTTTGCATGTTTTACGTGGCTGCTATGGGTTTCTAGCAAGAACGTTTCTTACCTACGCAAAAACCACAACGTGATATGCCAATTGCTATTTACCCTTCATAAGGACCCTTTTCATCGAATCCGGTCCGACTAAAGTGGGAGAGACAGACACCCGCTAGCCACCTTATGCAACTAGTGCATGTCAGTCGGTGGAACCAGTCTCACGTAAGAGTACGTGTAAGGTCGGTCCGGGCCGCTTCATCCCACAATGCCGCCGAATCAAGATTGGACTAGTAACGGTAAGCATATTGAACAAAATCAACGCCCACAACTACTTTGTGTTCTACTCGTGCATAGAAACTACGCATAGACCTAGCTCATGATGCCACTGTTGGGGAACGTTGCAGAAAACAAAAAAATTTCCTACGTTTTCACCAAGATCCATCTATGAGTTCATCTAGCAACGAGGGGAAGGAGAGTGCATCTACATACCCTTGTATATCGCTAAGCGGAAGCGTTCAAGAGAACGGGGTTGAAGGAGTCGTACTCGTTGTGATCCAAATCATCGGAGATCCTAGTGCCGAACGGACGGCAGCTCCGCGTTCAACACACGTACAGCCCGGTGACGTCTCCCATGCCTTGATCCAGCAAGGAGAGAGGGAGAGGTTGAGGAAGACTCCATCCAGTAGCAGCACAATGGCGTGGTGGTGGTGGAGGAGCGTGGTGATCCAGAAGGGCTTCGCCAAGCACCGCGAGATATGAGGAGAAAGAGAGGTAGGGCTAAGCCAACAAGAGAAGAAACTTCATCTGTGGGCTGCTCCTTTGCCTCCACTATATATAGGGGGAGAGGGGGGGCTGCGCCCCCACCTAGGGTTCCACCCTAGGGGCGGTGGCCAGCCCAAATCCCATATGGTGGGGCGGCCAAGGGGGGGGGGGAGGGGAAACTTGCCCCCCAAGCTAGGTGGGGCGCCCCCTCCCCAAACACTAGGTGCCTTGGGCCCTTGTGGGGGGGGGGGGCGCACCAGCCCACCTGGGGCTGGTCCCCTCCCACACTTGGCCCATGCAGCCCTCCGGGGCCGGTGGCCCCACTTGGTGGACCC